>NC_045698.1:40700207-40890207 GCF_009834535.1 Camelus ferus | reverse complement strand
GAGAGATTAAATAGCACTTTAAATTCTCCTAGGAAGTTGGAACCATAGGATGAATCACAAAATCCTTTTATGATTGATTAAAAACATTACTCTCTAATTTATCTATTTTTTACAAGTTTGGGATTTCTTGACGTGAAAAACACTGCATTTTCATTTTAAAAATCACCAGCCTTGCTTTTTACTGAACAAAATAAAAGTATGTAAAAGTATGCATTTCTGCTTGATGTTTTGAACTTGAAATCACCATTTATTTCTTTTCATTTTCTTCTCCCTCTGGTTTGACCCTAAAATCTGGGTCACTTTAACAAATAACCAGTCTTCACAAAAATATGAGCCAGTATCACCTAACACTGACTTAAGATGATTCTGCTCTCTTTGACCCAAGTTTGATGACCTATGCCAAGTGAGCTACACACTAGAAGGTGACCCCTGCAGGTGGTGGGATGGGGAGGAAGAGGGGAAGTACACTGCGAATGACAGTGACCTGCTTTGTGAATTACTCAACTACAGTGAATTCAGTCAGGAAATGGCACTGTTTTCACCACATTCTGGAGTATGTCTTCGGCTGCAAGGTTTTTCTTTCTAGAACAAGGCCAAAGTCATCACAGTGGGCAGCCTCTTAGGCAGCAAACCCACTGGGCTCTCTCTGCCCTTCCAGCAGGGAGGGCACAGCAGAGATGAGAGAAGAGCTGCCTTCTCTCCCCCACCCTGCCCCTTGCTTCCGCTCTCGAATAGCATCACCCCACATGGACTGGTGAGAAATAAAGTTCCCTTAGAATAAATCTAAATATACAGAATTACAGAATTGTTAAACTAGATCTGGGGGGTGGGGGGGCTTGATGCTTCCTTTTGACTGAGAAGGTAGATCCCAAGGTCATGTAACTGGTCAGTGGCAGAGGTGGGACGTGAGCCCAGTGCCGAGACTCTGACGAAGTCCAACAAGACCGACCACATGCTATCCTAACCTGCTCTGCCCTCCCGGGAAGGGCAGCCTGTCACACTGCTTGAGTAGACGTCCCTTCCCACACTCAACACCCTGTCACAGCTGCCCAGAGGGGACAATGAACTCAGAGTGCTATCAACAGCTTTCAATTCAGCACATATTTACTGAGCACCTGCTGTGTGCCTGGTTCTGCCCTGCTCTCTGACAGCACCGGTGTGACTGGGACACTCACTTTTATTACGAGGTGGTTACAACCGGGGGAGTCTGTTTTTCATCACTTTACAATAGCTCTCTGCTCCAGAATGCTTTGCAAACTGGAGTTTGCCCCCTTGTGTCTGGAGCCACAGATTAGACTGGTTGTTACTTCCTAATGTTTCTATTTTTCATGATTTTAGGATATAGATTTTTCTCATTCACATTTTAAGCTTTGGAAATCTGGATGGATGTCTCTCACACTCAGAGTATGCATGAGATTGGTGGGTGTCCTCCTTTTTTCCTGAGATAAACGGAGCTATCTTAAAATTGAGGAAATAGAGGAATTTAAAATGTCATTTTAAACGTTAAATCTTTCACTATTGCACAATATGTCAGTTTAAGCTACTTTTAAAAAGAATAAACAAATACAAGACTTCAAAGAAGTCTCTCCCTTGCGGAGGAAGTTCCAGCTCTACCTCCAGAGTCCCTGAACTTCGCCTTTCAGCCCCTCTGCCACTGGGGGACTTCAAGGGAAGCTGAGAAACTCCGGTTTAGGTGATGCTGTGTGTAAATGCCACAGTGAGGATGGGAAAACATCTGACGGATGAACATGATGCTGAGCTTTCCAATCAGACTCTGGACCTGAAAACAATGAGACACACATGCCTTTCAATGAACTCATTCATTTTCATTTTATAAACATCCCCTGGACTGCCAAGGAAAGCTGGTCTATCCTTTCCTGCCACATTGTTGTGTTTTTCCGCCTTGCCCTTGCCTCAGTTCTTTGTGACCAGCACAAACTTTGGACCCTGCCTCTTCTCACTGTCCTGCCCGGCCACCTGTCCGGCACTGTGCTCTGCGGTAATGACCAGCAGACTGTGCCTTTCTTGACAAGTGGAGCCGATGCTCTGTGGGCCATTGTTTGTAGTGGGGCCACACTGCTGTCCCCATCGCTGCCCTACAGGACTCCCGTCAACAGCTGTGAGAGGCTTCCCATCCTGGCCCATTTAAAAGGAAGGCCTGGAAAGGCCTCTCGGAGCATCAGTTCAGAGGTCCCACAACCAGCCAAACAATACGCGATTATTCAAAGGCTCCAATTCATTTTCCTCTGCTCCTCCCCCACCGTTACCCTTGAGAAAAAACTAATTTGCAGAAAAATACCCCCTGCCAGCTAACTTCTCCTCCTAAATGTATGATGGCCCCAAACTCCTGTCTCTGTGGGTACTTATTCTCATAGTAAATGCACAAGAGTTCTGAAAGCAGTCTTCTTAAAAAACCTCCCCCTTGCCACCAACCCACGGCCAAGTCTGGGAGATGCTTTCTTTTTCTTCCTTTTTGCTTCTCTTTTTAACATTTGTGCTGAAATTGGCACTTTTTCTTTTTAGTTCCCTCCCTTCCTAGTGTTAATGCAGGCAGCAGTGGAGGGAGGTGCGTGATTTTTCCAGTGTCTGCACTCGGTGAACTCGTGGGTGATGGATGAAATGTAACAGGCTCTACCTTACGGATCACTACTTAAGCCAGGCAGTTGTGCGGGCTGGTGATGCATGGTGTCACCCAATGCCCGACACAAGCAGGGGAACGCGGCTGCCTCCTCTGTTGTCCGGGTAAATAATGGGGCTAATGGCATGTGGTGCAAATGAGATTCCTACAGAACCCATGGGCTTGTGGAACTCCTCCCTATTTTTCTTTGTCAGGAAGCCTTCTCTCTCTCCTCTCTGGAGCTCCCCCAGTGTGGCCTGCCTTGGTTATCTGGGGGAGGAGGGGAGGTCTCTGGGAGTTCAGAATTTTGTAACTAATATTGAACGCCAGGGAGAATGGATGCCAAGGTCAGGTTAAGAATAAAGAAAATTGATTTGGAGGTCAGGGTCATGATGTGAAAGGCCCTGAACGCTGCCAAAATATTTTCATTATCGCTGTTTTTGTTATGGAAAAGACCAGGCCCTGTGTAAGGAGGCTAAGAGGTGGGAGCCCAGGCTGGAGAGAGGGAGTCAGAGAGAAACAAAGGGAAATAGAACTCAAGGATTTACTGGCTTTGCATCCCGGAGTTCATTTCCCAGCGTTTGCCTCCCTTGTAAAAGCATGTGGATGGACAGACACTGATAATGCTGTTTTTTCCCACAGAACCGGGCAGTTCTGAGCTCTCTCTCTCTCTCTCTCCCCTAAAGCAGAGGAGCTGGAGTCAGATTCCTCCAGATCTATTTGCAGGAGTAAGCTATTTCATGCACCACCGTGATTCTACTTTTCGCCCATGCCTACAACATATCTGCAAACGCACGGCTGTATATTTTAACAAAATCTTGTTATTATTGGAGCTCTGACCCGATTTTGTTTCTATATACTGAAGTAGAAAAGACTCCAGTGGCATGAAATTAGCAACACATTCTGCTAGTGTGTTAATTGTGTGAGAGATTTGGCAGGAGAATCTCCTAGCACAACACGGAATTTACTTTTTATTTAAATTTGGTAGTGATTTCATACTGTGTTTAAAGAGAGGCACCATGGCTTAAACCACTTGGGACTTACTGTACATTCAGGAAAAGAAAAAAAAAAAATCCCCGTCTAATGCAGTGGTGCAGAAGGAATTATGTAATTCTTTTTACTTAGCAGGGAAGCTGCTATCATTGATTTCTAATTCGTTATGAGAAATTGGCATTCCCAGGCAGCGGTTTGGGACGTCCTTGGGCCCCAGTGCATTATCCAAATGCACTTGTATCTGGCCAGTAGCAGATTACCTGATTTGATCAAAGCAAACACACATGAAAAACAAAGCCAAAATCTCTCAGACCAGGGTGGCTGTTTTTGTCCAATAGGTACCCCTTCCAAATCCCTCCAAGATGCAAGGGGAAATTGTATGAACATGGCTGTCCCCATAAACATCTGGACGGGGGAGCAAGTCCTAGAAAGGAAAGGATGGACAGACAAGCCAATAGATGTGTCCCACCAAAGAGGATGGACTCCTGCCCTCATCTTGGCAACAGGAGGCAGCTCCAAAAAAGGAAAAAGATAAAATACCATTTACTGAATCCTTACAACGCACCAGCTACTGTACTGGCTGGCACATGCCCCCTCATTACACTAGCTGTACACTAGATGTGTGATTCTCTGCTCATCCTGAGATCAGCAGAACTCTGCTCCCTTTCCCCCTCTGCTCCTGGCCTCTTGCCCATCTCCACTCCCTGCACTTCCCTCCTTGCCCACCACCCACCACCAAGCTCTCGACTGAGAGGTTCTGAGCAGCCCTGGCTGGCTGCGAGCTCCTTCCTGTCCTCCACGAGCTGTGTGGCTCAGCCCAGCAGTCCAAAGCAGCACAGACAAGGGCTCTTTTTCTTGGTACCGTTGCTTCTGTGACAAGGCTTTCTCCAGAATAACAAGCCATGAATTTGACTCATGGTGTACAGCAGAAAAGACACAGAACAGGACTCAAATCCCAGCTCTCCCTCTTGGTGTCCTTAGGAAGATGATTTATACCCTGGGCTTGGGTTTGTGTCCAGGAGAGATGGCTGCCCTTTGGGCCAGGATTACACAAAGTGACGGATATAGAGCACTTAGCTCCCAGGGCTGGCCTGTGTCCCTGTTAGATCCCTTTGCTTCCTGACCCACTGTCATTACCATGATATCTACTGAACCCACATTAGGGGGCCAGACACTATGCCAAGCTAGGCATGAACAGAATTGTCCCTGGTGGTACCATGGTGTTCATACAACTCTTCATTTAATCCTCACACAACCTTGAAGGCTTTGTATGACAATCCTTCTTCAACAAATAGGAAATCTAAAGCTTAGACAGGAAAACCACACTGGGAAGGGAAAAGCCAGGATTTCACCTTGATATTTCTGATTCCCAAAACTCTTCTTTTAATTCAGTGGTTCTCAACTCTGGCTATCTGCGGAGCTTCTAAAACACTGGTGCCAAGACTCCCTACTCAAAGCCAGTCAAACGGGGTGGAGGTGAGGCTGAACATCTGCTGCCTTTGAAAGTTACAGGAAGAATCTAATCTGATGCTCACTAAGTGATGAAACCACTATCTTAATTATGCTCCCCAGCCTACCCTACCCAATGTCCATGCCCACAAACTAGGGCTTCTTAACAAAGGCATTTCAAATACCGGCTGCTCAAAAATAATTAGACTAGTGTTCACCATTTATGAAAGGCCTACTTTGGGCTGGGCACTTGATATTATCTTTGATTCTCTTGCCCACTGTGCAGGAATGAAATGTGGTCAGTTTTCCTGATTCAAGGAACTTACATAAATAACTTACTGCCTGTGCAAATAAGCCCTCAGGAAATAGTATTATTAATATCACCATCATCCTCACTGTCATCATCCTCTCTTGACTCCCCACAGCAGCCTCCAGACCAATCGACTCTGTCTCCTAAACATCCAGGGAACCCGATCACTTCTCACTGTCCTATCTCCACCTCTTAACCAGATAAGAACAGCTGTGATAGGCTTCTAACAAGTCCCTGCACCTGACTTTATGCTCCTCCAATCCATCTTCTACAGAGCAGCTAGGGTGACCTTTTAAAAACACAAATATTTAACCTTCCTTGTAAAATAGTGATAGCTCTCAGGCCACCGCGTGAGGTCTGGTAGGCTCAGCCCTTCATAAAAGCACCTGGTGGAGGGGCAAGTGGGCGCTACATCTCCCTGCTCTGCTGGCCAAGTCTGCTGGACCGGGAGACTGCGTTAATCCTGAGGAAGGGGTACCTGTTTGTGATTCATAGGCCCAGCATGAGGGGGTGTATGTGGATGGGGGGGGGGGAGGCGGAGCTTGGCTCTGGGAAAGGGATGTGTGCTTTTCTAATTCACATAAAAGTTTTTGTAGTAATAGCAACTGCCCTGAAATTGAACCTACTTCACTGAGTTACTATGCTAGATAAATGTAGAAATTTAAATAAAACGGAGGCTCCCTAGGGGAGTTGAGTTTGAACCCAGACTGTCAGTCTCTAAAGCACCCATCCTAACCCCTGCTGTTTCCCTGGCATGCAGAGAAGTGATGCTCTCAAGGGGATTCTACAGATAGAAAACTCTTTGGGCAAGCCAAATGGGAGAAGCTTCACAGATGTGGGAGGTGCAGTCTCTCCCTTTGGGGCCAAAAGTATGGCCAAGAAAAGTCAACCAGTTTGTTCCCCTTGCCCGTCTGGTCAAGCCCTCAATTCCTTTGACCTTTATAAAAAAAAATAGAAAACTTTTGATGAGAACATTTTTCTTAGGAGAGAGGGATTTAGGTGATGAGGAAAATGGTCATGATTGGTACCTGACCTCTGCTTCAAGCACATTCATTCCAGGCCACTACTTGATAGGTGGGGCAGAGATAAAGAAAATGAGATTTTAATGTGATAATCTATCACTCTTCTTCCTTATCAGATCAGTGCTTTGCTGACCCTCAGATTGAATGTTTGGCACAGCATTTTAGGAGAAGATCCCTTAGAAATCATCTACTCCAGTGGTTGGCATCTGAGAACCCTTACTTTAACGAAGCGGGTTTTCACATAACTATTTCTGACCTTATATGTGTGTTAAGGTGACACAGATTCACTAAAACATCTTATGTCTTTGCCTTTGACTAGAACTTTGATAACTAAATATGTTAAAACTTTGGACATCTCCTACTAGGTTCCAGCTAGCAGCTATATGTCTTTAATTGATAAAAATGAAAATAAAATCACTATGACCCCAAATCACACTCAGAGTCCATGGCAGAGTCCTGACTCCCAGACCAGGGTTTAGTGCCACCATACCATCCCATCATTTTCTTGACATTTAGGTCAAAGACGAATCTTATTTGATAAACAGTCTCAAATCACACAGCTTGAATTTCAATACAATAATTTTTTTTTCAAATTTTATTGTAAAGAAAACTTAAGCTACTATAAATTTAAAACCAGCCATCACTTGCCATCAATAGAAATACTATAAACAGCAAGCATTGTGGTGGAATTCCAGCTAACTGCAGTTGCCTGCCTGGGCTCTGGAACTAAGGACTACTCACTCTCTGTTAAGGAAAGGGGGCTAGAGCCTAGGGGAGGGGAGATGAGGTGGTGTTGGACAGGTGTTAAAGAAAACCGACTTCAAACTGTGGCTTTCTCTTGACTTATTCCAAATATGAAAAGGCAACAAAGAAGGATAATTCTCACAAAAATCATCTCACGTTCCTGCTCCTTCAACCCATGGGAGAAATACCACAACACAGAGGTTGTGCAAGAAGTCAGGAATGGAGCCTCCGCCCCATCCACTGTCCCCCCCTTTCCAGTCTGACCAAGGAGCCACCCCTTCTTCCTCCTGGATGAACTGTCTTTACTTTTTCTCCTCCGTGGTTTATCAATCCTCTTATCCCCTCTGCTCCCCACTTCCAGGCCCTGCCTTTGCATGACTGGTTCTCGAGTCTTAGTGTCCCCTGCTGGATGCGGGGAGGATTTTGGATCTTGGAGACAGAAGGGGAGAGTTGGTGGTGGTGGTGGGTAGAGCCCACTGTCCTTAACTAGGTCTGCTATTTCTGCTCAATAATCCAGGCTTGTTTAGTCCTTTACTTCTTCCTGTTTCCACTGTGCTGTGGGAATGCTACTGAGACTAAACGCTAATTCTGACTCCTGACAAAGCCCTTTGCCCCTTCCTCCCGTCACCCTCCTTCCCTGGCTCCCTGCTCCTCCGTAACAAGCAGGATGCTCCAGTCTTACCCCTGATAGCCTTTACTCCGTCCTCCCTTCCTAAGGCGTTCATAAATTACAATACTGTTTTGTCATTCAACACATAGGCTATGGAAGTTATCTAATTATCCAACATTTTTATCCTGTTCACCACTCTACCTTGGTGAATTTTGGAAATTTAATCATCTAAAGCCAAACAGAATGTGGTAGAGATACCAGTTTCCTCGTTACTTGAATCTTCTCAATTAGTCCCTCCTATTCCGTGTCCCTGGTGTTTGTTTATGCTGCGAAGCCCTGATTATCTAAAACTCCTTTATCCAGAAACTCTGTTATCTGAAGTGAGGTTGTGTTACTGGATGTGTTTTATTTACTTTGAAAACTGTCTAGCTCACCTGAACCCCAGCTTGTCCGATTTAATTCAGGGCTCACCTGGATTCTTCAGATCATCAGGGCTGTGGGGATCCCTACCCCATTTTCCTATTGTTTAACTTCTGCTGCAGAACAACTCCAATTTCAGTCTTGCTTTCCATGGTGGAAACACAGGCCACGTTATCTGAACCCTACAGTTGTTCCACTATCTTTGTTCCTGCCTGCTTTTAAAAACCCACATTAAAAAAAGAGAATTGGACTTTTTAACCTTCTTTGGTATTCTGAGGCAGCACTGCCAAAGGGAAATGATACTGTCTTGCATTTCGGGCCCTGTTTCTTGGCTCGGTTCTATAACTGACTGTGTAACTTCAAACAAGCCCCCTAGGACTCCATGTTACTTCCATTTCTTAGTCAGCCTACTAGGGATAATGGTGTCCAGGTTTCCTTGTTATCTGATGTTCTGTAGATAATAGAGACTAGATCTGTAAAATATAGAGGGCAAATACCCTTTTTATAGTTAATCTAGAGAGAGAGTCATTCACAATTAATAATTAATCTAGAGAGAGAGTCCTTCATAATTATTTCTGTAATATCTCACATTTGGCAAAGATTAAGATTGAGAAGTGTTGATAGAAAACTGCATCAGACTGAGGTTTTCTCTGGACAAGACACAAATGCTGATTCCCAGAAAATGAGCACCCTCACTCTCCTGAACACTTCCCGTAACAGAGAGCAAGATCACTACTTCTTTAAAAAGTTATCATATTGAACATTTAGTTAGATATTTCTTTCTTGAATTAGGCAAAAAATATCCCATTGGGAAATTGTCAGCTACTCGTCCTACTGTATTCACTATACCAACCATTGCCCAAGCACCTACTATGTGCCAAGTCCTGTGTCAGTCATCTAGGGTTACAAAGATTAATCCAGCTTGGTTTCTGCACTCAGGATCTTTGCAAATGCTCTACAGATGAAAGGTCAAACGTAATGTTGGCTGTTTCAAAGACAGAGATACTCCACTACTGGTTAAGATGGAGTGAAAGAGACCAGACTCACCCTCCTGCCTGGAACAAACAATATAACGAGCAAAATATGTACAATAATTTTTGAGACACTGTATATCAGACAACAAAAAACAGTGATTCCCAAGAGATGAGAAACAAACAATTGCCCCTATAAAAGAAGCCCTATGAAAGCTTACTACCTGGAGAAAGTTTTCAGGCCCCTGTGCAGGGAAGGGGAATCCAGGCACAGGAGTCCAGTGGACTCCCTGAGAGAAGATGGGAATGATTCCTGGACACCAAGACAACCAAAGTTAGCAGGACAGACTACTTAAGAGAAGACAGCTGTGCAGAGTAACACCACCAGATGTCTACACAGCATCCTCCTTGAAGATTCCACAAATCACTGACCAAGGAACACACGAAGAAGCTGCCCAGTGAGGAAGGTGCCACCCCCCAAAATTAGAGGGAGCAGGACCATGAATAGTGCCTGTTTCTAACAGCCAGACTGAAAAGCCTCATAATTCATGGGGCACTGGGTAGAATACTCAGAAGGCTCTTTTCTCAGTGATGAAAAATAATTCACTCTAGACTAAACACAGTTCTGGCTCCACCTAACAAATCTTAAAAACAAGACCCGAAAGAAGCAAACTGTTTACAAGCAATTTAACAGCATCCCAAAACAAAGCTCAAGGATATTTATAGAATACAAAATAGCCAGTACCCAACAAAGGAAAATTCACAAAATATGGCATCCAGTAAAAAACTACCAGTTATGTGAGAAGGCAGGAAAATATGGCCAATGATGAGGAGAAATAACAACCAATCAAAACCAACCTAGAACTGACAGACGTTAGAATTAATAGACAAGGACATTCAGACAAGTATTAAAATTGTATTACAGCTGGTCAACTCATGAAGTGAAAACATGGAAAATATTTAAAAGATTCAAATTTAACTCTAGTGATGAAAACTACAATTTCTGAGATTAAAAAAAATACACTGAATGGATTTAACCACAAGTGAGAAATTGTGGGGGAAACACCTTTAATGAAATTTAAGAAATAGCAGTAGACAGCATACCCAATTAAACAGAGAGAGGAAAAAGAATTTTAAAAAATGGAGACTCACTGATCTTTGGAACAACTTAAATCAGTCTAATATTCATGCAATTGGGGATCTACAAAAAGAGTAAATGGGGGGATGGAAAAAGAACTGAAGCCCAAGTATGGAAAATATAAAGAACACTAAAACAGGTAACATTATAAACAAATTGTTCAAACCAATGAGAAAGAGAAAAGCTAAAAAGAAGTCACAGGAAAGAGGCACGCTGTGTACAGAGGAATGACACCACCAAAAGGATGGCAGTAGCTTCTTATCAGAAACAAGGCAAGTGAGCTGACACTGAGCAATGTCTCTACAGATGAAGACCTGTCAACCTGGAATTCTATACCCAGTGAAAATACCTTTTGGGATGAAGACATAATAAAGACTTTTTAGACATGCAAAGGAAGAAAGAATTTGTCTCTGAAAGATTCATGCTACCAGAAATGCTAAAAGTAGTTCTCCAGGCAGAAGCAAAAATGATACCAAATGGAAATCTCCATCTACACAAAGGAAGGAAGAGCACTGGAAACAGTTGTAACATAGAGGAATATATAAGATTTTTAAAAACTCGGTTAAATCTCTCTAAAAGACAATTGACTAATTAAACAACAACAAAATAATATGATGTAAGGTTTATAATATATATCAAAGAAATCTACGACATAAAATAGCACAAAAGCTAAAGAGAAGTGACGGATGTGTTTTATTATTAGGCTCCTAAGCTATATACAGTGTAACAGAATGAGGAGTTTTAGCTAAGAAGACAATAAAGGAGATCAAAGGGAATTATAAAAAGAAATAACCTAAAAGAAGGCAGAAGTGGAGGAAATAGGGAACAAGTAACAGATGGGAAAAAAATAGATCTTGTCATCTACTCTGGACCCAAAGAAAAACCTATACCCCCATTTTCAGAGTAAAACAGCCTCCCATTATGTGGAAAGGCTGCCAAGTCCTCATCTAGGCAGATGCTTCACAAGATGATGCTTGTCTTTCTCAGGATCTGACCTTGCCCTCCTGTCATTTCCGATAGCTGGAGTCAGGTCTCAGAATAGCCTGATTCAGGAAATACAATGCCTGCCCCTCGCATACCAAACACCTGCAAGACCTGGCAAATGGGCACTGGCAGAAACCAGCAGAACACACATGGAAGTGCATCTCAAGAGGACTGGACAAGGGAAGTCTGAATATAAGATAGATGAGAATAATTCATTGATATGGGAGCATTCTCCCTTGAGCCAGGATTTAACATCCTGGCAAAAACACCAGGATCCAGGCATCACACACTGCTGGTGTGACTCTTTGAAGCTTGGATGCAACAATGGATCATAGTAAATAAGGGAGAGTTGCTAGAATGACATTGGCAGACTATCAAGCAAGGTGGGATAGAAATGTTAAAATGGATTTATTAGTGAGATCAGAGAGTTCTGACCTGCCTATATTCCCCAGGAAGTTCCAGAGAACATTCCATTGACTAAAGCAATGAGAAATGGCTAATGAAGAAAGCACTGGCATCTTCTGAGAAACTTCGGTGGTGGCTGTTTCCTATAAACCAGGGTTGTCAGAAGGAGATGCTGCCATGGGTCTGGACTCCTTAGCATCAATCAGGATGAGAGGATTTTGCAATGTTAGAGGCCAGGTGGCAATTCTTAAGTGACAGTAGAAGGTATGGTTGCTCTATGGGCAGCAAGGCTGGGAGGTGCTTTGGACCTGGGGCATCTGTAGAAGTGGCTAAAAGGCCAGAGTGTTCTCAGTCATGAGACAGATGAACAGCCAGCTAGGCTGGTGCATGACTTGTAGAATTGGATTTTAAAACTTGAGAGTTGGCACAAACACAACTCAAAGTAGATCCAAAAGGTCCAGAGACCCACTTTGTGGTTATCTCCTCATCCCCCAAGTGCACAAATTTGGATAGATAAACAAAGTAGCTGGCAGAATCCTCTCACTGATTCCCTGACCTACGGAACAAGAGCTATTAGAACAGGAACAGCCAAATGGAAGCCTCCAAAACTATTCAGTCCCAATCCCACAAGCCAAGAGAGCAAACCCAAGTCAACACTGCATCCTAAGAAAATCGGTGCCACCATCAAAGACGAAGTATATGAGGACAGTGTTCTGCGTCATACCCCTGTATAATTCATCTATATGGCCCTTGAAAAAGTAAATTGACAGGTCATGGTGCATGAGAGTGGAGTGCCAGAAACCTAACAAAGTGGCAGCTCCAACCTCAGTTACTGAGCTAGAGATGATATCTTTACTAAACAGGTCAGCACAGCCTCTGGCACTCCCTACGTTACTATTGATCTGGTGAATATGTTCTTCTCAACCCCTTGTCAATAAACAGGATCAAAAGCAGGTCTCATTTAAGTGGGAAGGACATCAGTACACATTCATAGTCTTGCTTAAGGCTATATGAAGCCTCCTGTGCAATGTCACAAAGTAGTCTGCAGGGATCTTAATTGCCTTGATATTCCATAAGCATGCTGCACACTGTATTGATGACAACATGCAAATTTAACCTGGTAAACAGAAATAGCAAGTTGTGTGTCAGAGAAATGAAACCCCAGGAAGATTTCACAACCTGCCCCACCAGTGATACTTTTAGGAGTCCAAAGATCTGGGGCTGGTGCAACTCTTCGAGGTAAAGGACAAAATGTTAGATTTTGGCCCTTATTCCAGTTTTCTACTGCTGCATAACAAATCACCCAAAACTTAGTGATATAAAACAACAACTATGTTATTATGCTCACAGATTCTGTGGGCAGGAATTTGGACACGACACACCAAGAACATCTTGTCTACTTCCCAGTTTCCACCAGGTTTTCTAAATTGGGGTTCCATGATAGAGTTGAGCCCTAATGCCCTAAGGCATCAATTTGTATATAATGAACTAATTTCTCTCCTAGAATTCTTATCTAGAATGGTATTAGTTATATACCATACTTGGGAGAACTGAGAAAACAGTCACTCAAAGCATTTTCTCTCTTCTATGGCTCAGAAGAGGAAACTCAGTTGGACAGGCTGGCTGTAGCCTTAGGTGGGGAAATGCAAATGGCTTGGAGTGACTTAAACTAGACTAGAATCTTACGGAGTCATCTTCACCTGTATTTCCAGTGCTAAGCTAGGTGACTTGAAGGCCAGGCTCAGTGAGGATCATCAATTGGAACACCAACACATAACCTTACCACATGGTTCAACTTCATCGTAATATGGCAGCTTCAGGGTAGTTGGAAGAGCAAGTGTTTCAGTAAAAGGGAGAAGCTACATGGCTTTATAAGACTCAGCCTCAGAAGTCAACGAGATAAGAAAGTGTGGAAAAAATCACGTAGATAGATTGATGGTACTGGGCACAAAGCACCCAGATCACTGTCACATCCGGGCCCACCAGAACACCTCCCCTGCCAGGGCAGCACTGAACCACTGGGTGAACAGGATGTCCTGAGGATGCCAGCCAGTCTCTCTCCATAACTACTCCCGAACTTGCATGACAGAAAGGACGTGCGGCAGGGATAGAGGGTCAGCATGGCCCCATCAGCAACTGCTAGCAACAGTCTAGCAACTGCTGTACTGAATGTCTGCCTGTCACAGAGAGGCTGGCATGGAAACTCCATACGACATGCATTCCTGAAGGAGACCAGTCAGTCACTTGCTGGTAGGTTTTTCCCACCAGACACTCTATCCCGGTTGGAGCAGTGACTCAGCCATACCAGAAACAGATATGGGTTTGCCTTCCTCGACTCAACGCCTCTGCCAGCACCACCATCAACCTAACCATTCTCACATATGTGTACACTTGGATGTTTGAGGAATTAACACCCCATGAGTTAACATGGGCAATCCATGACTGATTGGTGCCAGGAGCCAGGAAATGGTCCTCTCTTTCATTCCTTGAGAGGATGGTCCTCAGAGGTCCAAGCAGGATGGATCCCCCATTTGATCACACAAGGGTCCACCTTGATAAAGCACCTTGGACTGGTTTTCCCTCCATCTTGTTGACATCTCTTAATCTCCCATTCCTGGTGCCTGTTTCCCAAATAAACCACCTACATCACCCTCTTTCTTAGGTTCTGGTTTCTGAGAGAACCCAGGCTAAGACAATGTCCCAGACCTATTCACAAAACGTGCTTTTTCTGTGAAGTGAGAAGTTCCTGTATTATAATTCAAGCAATCTCTACTCACATGAGCACCAAGGCATTTTTTTTGTTTATCTGTTTGCTTACTTGCTTATTTCTTTCTACATATAAAAAGTTTGGAGAACACAAAAAATCAGGTTCCTGCTTAGGTACTATAGATTCTACTCATGAATGTGATGCCCATCACACTGGTCTCCAGGTGGATTGTGCAGGTGGTGCCCAGCACAGGAGCCCGGCTGAGGACCGGCTGGGGCTTCACTCACCCAGCAGAGTCCGGGCACAGGCTACATCTGCCCAGTGGAAGGGTGCCTGTGCCTAATTCCCAAAAGGGACTGTCAGATCACTAAGCTGTGTGCCTGACAGGTACTTCCACCTGAGGAGGACACATTTTCTAACCACCAGAAAATCATCCTATGGGCCAGCAAAAAACAGCATCCACCCCACTCCCACCTCTGCTATCCAGCTCCTGATGCCCCCACATCTGGTTCTAAGCTAAGCACATTTTCTTGATTAATTAAAAACTCAGAACAGAGCTCAGCACATATTTCAAAGCTCTCAGGTCCAGAACTCTTGAGAAAAAACTACTTTTGTAGTTGGAAGGAATTCTAGAGATTATCTAAGGCTAGGTCAACCCCTCCACTTGACAGGTGCAGAACCTGAGTCCAGAACCTGCATCTGCTCCTCCTCTCACCAGGCCGATGCCAGGCTCTGGTCAGGGCACTGCAGGGCAGCATCAGTGACCCAGCTGAGTCTCAAATAAAGAACTGCTGTCATGGACTAAATGGCTCCTTTTCTGAAAGCAACCCTATGAAGATAAGTGAAAAAGCAAAAGCACTTAGTGACTTTGTGCAAACAAATTACACACTTTTCTCTTGTGCATGATGGTTTTTGGAGTTGCTGTTTTCTATGGACACTTCTTTGACTTTGGCTACCGGGGATCTGTAAAACTGAGGACATGTTATTGCATTCGTAGTATTTCAATGTACATTGAGCACCAGGCCAAAAAAAAAAAAAAAAAATAGAATACAAGAAAAAGAGATTTGCTGAATGGCCATTTGATTGTTGTGTTTTCAACAAGCCATGGACATTACATTGGGGCCTTTTGATTCACTGGTGGCGCAGCTTTGAGCATGTTCTGGTGTAGGTTGTAACTGATCATATTTCACTGTCAAATGAAAGATGAGACTGACCCAAAAAAACCTAGTTATAAAGCCCCTGTCTCAGAGGAAGCCAAGAGAGAGATGCAGGTAAGCTAGTTTCCAAGAAATGAAACAAAGAGAAGGAGGGATCATGCTGTGGCCCAGGCTTAAAGAACTCATGAATTCCAGGGTGAGCTCTGTCAGTAACCTCGACATTCTTTGCTGGCTTTTCCTCATTACCTCGCCCAGGTGACTGCTGACCCTTCTCAGGTTAGCAGATAAACTACTGATGACAATGTGCTGATGTCCTCCATGCTCTCCTTCAGCCCAGAGTGGGCAGCTGAGCCAGGGCACACGTTTGCCATGGTTCTTCCCGTGGTGCACGCTTTGGAAACTGAGGACCCACCTGCCGACCTGGGCCCCCAAGTTCCCACAACTATACTCTCCATTCTGGCTGATCACAAGGAATATGAGACTGAGAAACAGCTACTCACCTACCCTGATCTGCCAGCTGCCTACTGCTGGGGGACTACACACCTGGAGGAAGTGACCCTGGAGGAAGTGAGATGTGAAGGATGGATGGGATTTCTACAGATCATCACCTGCACAACAGGAAGTCTTCCAAAATGTGAGGAACCTGTTTTGTATCTCAGCAGGCAGAGTGTCAGTTTCAAACCTGAGATAGTGATCCCACCCCTTTTGCTTCAAAGTAGCAGGGAGGGAAGGAGTGGATCCTTTCGTTTAATACTGAACCCCACTTCCCAGGTAGAATCTGCTTGTCAGCTCTGTGACTTGAGGCAGCTATCTTAACATCTCTGTGCCTCTGTCTCCTTATGTGCAAATTGGGGACAATAACCACTAACATTTATTGGCTGCTTGTTATGTGCCAAACCCAGTTCATAATTCTTTACTGGTATTTGTTCATTTATTCCTCATAATGATCCCACAAGGTAAACACTGTTGCTGTCCCCATTTTACAGGTGAGAAAACGGAGTCACACAGCTGGGAAGTGGCAGAAGCAGCATTCACACCCTAGGGGTCTGGCTCCATTATCCATGCTCCCAGCCACTTGGTAAACAGTGTCACTGCCTTCACAGGGTTGTTGAGAGACTTAATGAGTTAGGCATGTGAAGTCCTTAGAGAACTCGGTGCTGGCCTCCAGATGACTGAGTGCTCCATAAATGTGAGCTGTCCTGTCACCCTGTTCCACTCTCATCAGTGCTGGGATGAGGACATTGGAGAGGAAGATGGCAGTGGAGCAGAGATGGGACAGCAGGAAACAGCTAGGGAGACTGGGATGACTCGGGTCTCCTTTCCCTGGAAGTTCCCCTCCCCCAGGCAGCAGGGATGGTATCAGCATCCAAGAATGCACAATTTTATCTCTGTATAACATTCCACAAAGAATTCCTGTGCTCACCTGGGCCAGGTGATCTGCAATCCCGTCTCCATGCTTTGGTGGCTCTGAGCACAGGTGGAAAAATCAAATCACTCACCCTGTATTGCTTCAACAGGCGCTTCCTTTCCGTTTCAGTTTTCTGACTAGGAGACACCCCTTTTCTCCAGGGGACTGACCCCAGGCCGGCCACGGCTCTGCTCCCTATGTTTGCTGCACACGCCCCAGCATCAGACTCATCCCCTGCCCCTCTCTGCCCTCTTCTGTGTACCAGGAGGCTACCCTCTATGGACTTAAGCCAGACTCCCTTGCCTGCGGGCTTCTAGTTGGGCTTGGTCAACGAGAGGCATCATTGGGAGGAAAAAGACAGGAGAAAGGGATCAAAGTATTTCTTCCCTGCTTCCCAGTGTCTGACAAGGGCAGTAACCCTTCCCCACTGCAGCTTCCATAGAGGGCCCTCCTCCACTGCCCCAGGCCTGGGCTCTGCTAGCTATTTCTTCCTCTGGTCCTTTTGCCCTAAGGGTGCTCGTGGCTCCCCACTGCGCCTGGCATCTGGGTGCCTTGTCACCCTTGCCTGCTCCCCTTGCCCACTTCATACCTCTGTAAACTGTGGCTTAATCCACACTCTGAATTTCCACCCCCTCGCCGAACTCACATCCCCGCCTTGGGGATATACCTACATGCACCAGGACCGCTTTACTCATGAAGCCAGAGAAAGAGCTCTGTTCTGTTAATGATTATGATGTAAGTTAATCTGGTTGTAAACTTTGAGTAGTACATTGTTAATGCCGGTTAACATTAAAATTGGAAGTGATAGATGAGCATAAGAAAGAAAGCAAAATCACATATATTCTCACCACATAAAGATAAGCACTATTTTTACCACATACATTTTTTCTTATCACAAAGGGATCACTGCATTGTTTACTGGCTTCAATATATTCTGAGTAATTTTCCTCATCAGAAAATATACTTCAACACTATGACAACAATGAATTTACTTCTACCTCCTTGAAGTCAAAATTCCTAAAGGCTGCATAGTATTCCACTCAGGCTGGTACCAGTTTAATCAGTCCTCTACTAATGAACATTCAGGTGGGTTCCAATTTTTCCTTGTTATAAACACTGCTGCAATAAACATCCTTGTAGAATATAAAATATGACTTGAAAATACAAGGCAATCAACTCAGGCTTCCTAAAGCCAAAGCCGGCCATATGCTGCAGCAGCATGGTCACTCCCTCTCAAGAGATAATAATATCTGCCTTCCATGCCTCCCACGGATGTTGAGAAAAACGTATATGCAAGTTCTTTATAAACTGGAGAGTGTGTGGGGTGATTATGACAGTACGATCTTCTTTCACATCAGCCCTGCAAGGTAAGCCTGGTAGGCCTATCCTCACGGCACACTGTACCAGCAACCTTGGCAGACGTAAAGAATTGAGGGCTTACTTTTAGGCTTTTATATATTTATTTCCCTTTAGCACAACACAACAAAGGACTGTGTGTAAGGAAAGCTGCCTTCCTGTACAAAAGTAAACTGCCAGCTGGCAGTACGTTCAATCTGCTCTGGCGCACATTAACTCACCGTGTCTCTTCCAGAGGACCATTTCCGACAACTGAAGGAGCCTGAGTCATCTGAAAGATCCCCGGGCCCCTGAAGTCCCTCACTGCCAGTATTGGTTACCCCCAAGTCCTACAGCCGATTAGTCATAATGACTCCTTTCTGGTCCTTTCCTGACGGTCTCTTCTAAAAAGCACTTGAGATAACTCTGCTTGATTAATAAAGTTGAGCTGTAGTTGAATTTTTTTTTTAATGGGAATTTTTATGTCATGTGTAGAAGTTACATTGACATCTCACATAAAAACCACCCCATCGCTCAGAAAGCACTCCATTTTGGGTGAAGTCTTGATTTACCTTCTATGAATCTGAGTTCCTGGGTGTTCTCTGCTCTTGCTAAGGCAACACTGTTAAAATGTCACACACAGTTTCCTGGAGCAATAGTCTTACATAGTTTTAAATTCTTAATGAAAGATGCCGCACAGGTTTTTAAAATCTGACTTGAGTCATGCTTAATGCTATTTGCTAACCAGTGTGAATAAAAAAGGTTTCCCTGCGTTAAAATCGTTATATTCTACCAAGGTGAATGATGTTCTGGGGCATGAGATTCTATCTGATGGCTTGTTTTCTATTGTGTTTACTTTTTCAATAAAGATTCAATAAAGGGGGCATAACCCTACTTTCTATGTTAGGGAAGATTTTTCCCTTAAAGCCTCATGAATTAAGAAGAGGCACAAAGCCTTCTCTCTGACTCTTTTGTCAACTACTTGGGCATTTTTCTCTCTCCTGGGAGGGACAGAAAGGGGGTGCAGGGTCCAGTGTTTCTGTGCCAGATACAACTAGCCTCAACCTCAACAGTATGAGAGCCCCACAGCTTGTTTTCTGCGTGAGTCGAGGAAGCACCTGCCGCCTAGTCAGACAACCTGATCCAGGGATCTTGGCACGGAAAGGTCTGCGAGCGTCGCACAGAGATACTGAAATTGCTTTTGTTTCCTTTCTGCCTAATTTTATCTCTGTAGATATTCCACTGTTTCTGTGGGTTCATTCATTTCCATCCCTACTACTGCCCCCCCCCTTTTTTTTACAGTTGTGTATTCAACCAAAGAAAATGAGTAAGAAAAACAATTGTGATAGTGAGAAAAAAAAAAGATCCAAAACTGCCATATGTGAGACCCATGGGAGTTCCTGATGAATTTTCATTTTCATCGTTTAGTTGTGAGCTTGGCCTGATTCAGTGAATGTGTGAATGAGTATGCTCATGGACTTGATTTCCTTGCAGCTTTAGAAAAAATGAACCACGAAGTCTCTATCTTATGAGGATAGGTTCCTGAAAGGTAAGAACTCTGACTTTATGTGCAACTGGTCCCAACACCACAGCAGCAGACCTTGGTCACACAGCAATTCCTTAAGTGAGAATTTTGATAGAGTTTAGAGAACAGCCAGCTAACACTGAAAGCATCATGTTGTGGACAAAACTGTCCATCCCTTTGTTTGTGCCTCCTTTGTCTTTTCTTGGATCCCTTATTTTTCTACCCATTTTGGATGCTCAAAATACTGATTCTGAAAAAAATAACCAATTAGCAAATAGTTACAAGGGTTAAGGACACTCAAGGAGTCTAGCTGAAAAAAAAAAATACCAGTAAGATAATTGTGCAAAAAGTACTCGTGGAAATCCAAAAGTGGGGGAGATCACCGTTTGTCGGGAACAATTAGGAAAGGCCCATACAGGAGCAGAGAGGGACGCTGAGCCGTGAGCAGGCAGGAAGATTGGACAGGACTGAGTGAGGTGGGCAAGAGGAGAAAAGATGCGGCATTTGCAGAGTACAGGTTGATAGAAACGAGAAGGTAAGTTGGAACAGGTGTGCCAAAGAAATGGTGAGTCTGACCAGAAAGAGTTTTCGTGATGGGGTAACGGCACCTGAGGCTGGTGCGTCATTGGGAACCAGTTAGCTCACCGGAAGCCTAAGGGATTTGGACTTGGTCCTACAGGCAACAGGAAGTCACTGAACATTTTGAGGCAGATGAGTGGCATGGGGAAAGATATCTTTCAAGGCGATTAATGTGGCACTGATGACCAAAATGGATGCCGGAAGGCTCCTGCGCCATCCAGCTGTGAGGCCAGGAGACTGAGAACAAGATGGTGGTGGTGGCAATGGAGAGAGTAGAAATGAATGACCCAGGCTGGCAAATGTGACCTGACAGAGCTCTGGGAGCTGCCCAGTGTCCTCTCGGGAAATACCTCATGGATAAAGCCTTTTTTCTTTCTGTCAAAAAACCCTCATTCTATTCCTTCATTTTGTCCCTGACAGTCGGATCAGATATGCTGTGCTAGGATGCTGGGGGCAGATGACTTCGTAGAACGGGAGCAGGATAACACAGCTGGCCAGGGATGAGAAGGGCTAAGCAGTGGGCACACTGTCAGAAATAACTTCTCGTAGGAATCCTTCAAAATTCTAGTAAAATACAGGTTTCAACAGTAAAATAAAATAAAAATTTTTAAAAATTGGATAGGGTTCCAAGGAGTTACACGAGAAGCCATTTATTTCAAATTTTTCTTCAAGCTGTTGCATTTGGGTTGTGGTTGATTGACACCAAAAGTAAGTCAGCCTAGATTAATTATTACTTTTCTGACTTCCAAATCACCTTGATTGCTCAGAGTCATTGCCCTCCACACATCTGGACTCCAGGAATGAGTCACTTAAAGAGGCACCCAACAGAAGTTTCTGTTCTCTTTCGGTGTTCTAATGTGTACTCTGTACTTGGACTGCCTGTTAAACAAATCAGGGAGGAAAACAGGAGAATCTAAAGTAGTCATGCAAAGTTCCACAGGCACAGGGTCTGAAGGAAATCGAGCCTGGCCAAAATGACCTCAGGCATCTGCCAAGGAGAAGAACCTTGCTTCTAAGGATGTTCTGCAGGTTTCCGCGTCTCCTTCCATGACAGGCATCAGTGGTGTGACAACTAGGTGTGGTGGGTGGGCATTTCTGTGGGCTGGCAGCCTATTTTAACTTTCAACTGTGGGAGTAAGCTTTAACTCTGTGCTAAAATTAGGGGAACCCAGCAACTCCCGTGGTTATTTCAATCAGTTCCCACTTATTGAGTAGCAGCCGCACAGTTAAGTAATAACAAGGTAAACTTGCCAAGACATAAATGAAATGCTGAGTGTTGCCCAGCTGGATCTGAAATTGCTTCAATGATCTAAGTGGAGAAACAAACCAACAAAAGAGCTGCTGGCACCTCTGGGAGTGGGGGAGCTGGGGACATGGACAGAATCCCCAGAGCCACTCCTCTGATGCTTGGGGGAAATTTAAGGGAGCAGGAACTGATTGGCCCAGCAATCCAAATCTCCCTGAAGAAATGCCAGGAGTCTCAATGGTCAGGAAGCCTTGGTTTGATTTCGGAGACGACATCCTGGCTCTGCCAGAGCAGCCCACCGCCAGAGCCAGGGCATCCAACCAGACCTTGGCCCCAGTGCTGGAGCTCACACCACAGTAATGAATATAATAATGATCTAGATAAGCGGCTTCTGATGGCACACTGTGCAGAGTGTCATCCTGGCTGGCTCCACTTTTAGAGGAGAATTTCCGCCAGCTGAGAGAGAGGCCATGATGCCAGCTCCCAGTTCAGGCCAGGCAGCAGAACAAGAAGCCTTGAAGAAAGGTTCTATCGAGGAAGCTGAGAACCCCCATACCATCCCCACTGGGCTGTGGTTAGAGGTGGGGGGGGTGAGGAGGGAGACCTGAGGCGGTGAAGGTCACTGATAACCATGGATTTATCCCCTGAACTTGCGGATTATGCACGGCTTTTCATTTCACCTCCCCACCCCTGACTGTGTTGGACGCTTCCCCCGGACACTTAGGCTGATCTGATTTCCAGTCCAGCCCACCTTCAAGAGGCAGGGGCCACACAGGGGCAGGAACACCAGGAGGCAGGACCACTGGCAGCCATCACGGAAGTCTGCCTCCTACTCATACCATTACCATTTAGCCCATCTGAGAACCAGAATGAGCAACAGGAAGGAAGAAAAAGGAAATCAGCCTTTTGTACTGATGTCTTAGAGTGGTTGTCAACTCTGGTGGCACTCCAAAATTATCTAGGGAGCTTCTAAAAAATACTGATAAATGAACCCTACCCCAGATATTCTAATTTAACTGGTCACAGGCAGAATTTTTAAATCTCCCCATGTGATTCCAATGAGCAGCAGGACTGGAAAACACTGACTAAGTCTTTCCAGCAAAGGTTAGGTAAGGGAGAAGACTGAAGCCTGGATTAAGAGAAAGTGTGGGCATAAACTCTGGGAGTTTCCAGGTGGAGTGGCCCATTAAAAGTGACCAGAGGAGTGTCCCTTGTCCCCTACCTGACAGTCGACTCACCTCCACACCATCATGACAAGGGCAGTGCCTTAGCCTCTGGAAAGCCCTTTACCCCCTGCAAACACACACAAGGCCAGGCCACTCACAAGGGGACACAGCTGACTGCTTGAAGGTCACCTTGTGTTGAGCTGATTTCAGTGATCTCTTCTATTCTTATTCCTATCCTTTGAGTTTTAGTAGAAAGGCACAAAGAGATTTCTACATAATGTAAAAAAAAAAAAAAAATCTGAGCACCAGCTGCATTATTGGATTGAAGGTTGGGTTCTGCTATACTTTCAAACAATGAGGAAGCCTGCTCAGTTCAGAGCTCTGAAGCTCACCTGTTCTCTCGCAGACCCTAGAAATCCACCTGTCGCACATCCCATCCTGTACACCACGGCATCTTTCATATTCTAGCAGTAGCTAGGGGTTAAGAGTTCAATGTATTACTTTGCCTTTTGTTTTAACTGCCTTCACTGCCTTATCCTGAAATTGAGGCTCTATAGAAAACTTAGTGGCTTTTGTTTCATTAATTAATTAGTTAGTATTTTCATTCAACAAATCTTTATTAAGTCTATTCCATGCCAGGCAGTGCTGGGTTCTAGGAGAGATGACAGCGAAGCAAAGGCAGCCACTGTTCCCCCTTCATAGGAGCCTTCCCTAAGTAATCATACAAACACAGGTCAAATCACAACTGTGATGGTCCTGGGGCCTGACCTGGTGTGGTGCTGGGGGAGAGAGGTGTGAGCTAAGCCAGGAGAGTGAGGAAGAGTAAACTAGGGGAAGGGCTGAGGGGGTAGGGGGGCTGGGAAGGCGGTCCAGGCAGAGGAGGAAGCACAGGCAAAGGGGCTGGGTGGGGAAAGACCACCAGTGGGAGGAACTGAGAGAAGAGCTATGAGGGGTTGAGGCCCAGACAAGGAGGAGGGGGCTGTTGGGGGGGTGTAGCTGAGGAGGCGGTAGAGGCCACCTTGAAACATGTCACCATTACCCCAAGAACAACAGAAGGCCATCAAAATGTGTTCACCAATTGAGGGTAAATGTAAAGATGTCAGAGCCCCCGAACTAGGTACTCTTCTACCCCTGGTTTCACATAATCACTTTGCATTGGAGCTTTAAAACATGGAAAGCTCCTCTTTCAAACTGCACAATCCTTTTTAAATATCCAAAGAGCTCTGTCATTTATTTATTCACTTATTTGTTCTTAACTAATCCCGGGCACCCATTATATGCTGGGCACTGCCTCTTGGCTGCTGCCCATACAGAGCTTACACTCGGAGGGAGAAACAGACAAGGACCAGTAGCCACGCTGCCAGGGCCCCCCGAGCTCCAGATACTCCCAGTGCCTCCCTGCACCCAACCGTCCTCCAACTGGCATTGGCGTGAGCAAACTGAGACAACAGTGATCAGATCAAAGTTTCTGCTCTTACCAGGCCAGAGCAGCCTAATGACAAAGGGCAGGTAACGTAACAGATAAATAGATATATACAGAACCAGGTAGTTATCAATGGCATGTAAAACAAATCAGGTAAGGGGGATAGCAAATAACGATGGGCTTCCTATTTCTGATTCAATAGTCAAAGAAGGTTTCTGATTAAATGACATTTGTGCAGAGAGCATGCTGGGAAGCTACACAGAAGAACAGCATTCCACAGAGATGGTAAAGCAAAGGTCCTGGGGTGGAAGCTGGCTTTGCGTGTTTCAGAAACACAGGGAATTCAGTATAGCTGGAGAGGAGCCAGCAGAGGTGGGGCAGCAAGAGCAGATTGTCCCTAGGGAGTAGAGGGTTACAATGTCAGAGAGGGAGGCGGAGCAAGGCCACATAGCATCCTGCAGGCCACAGGAAGGAGTTTGGGTTCTGTGTTGCAATGGGAAGTCAGCATGTGTAATAAAGCCTTGCACCGGTGACTAAGTGCTGAAAGAAAATAAATCAGGTTTAGGGGGATAGAGAGAGACTGGAAGACCATGGAGGCTGTTTAAAGCAGGCAATCAGAGTTCTCTCTGAGGAAGTGACTCTAGGGCTGAGTCTTAACCTATGTGAAGCAGCAATCATGCAGATATCTGGGAGAAGCTAGTTCCAGGCAGAGAAGACAGCACTGAAGTGGGAACAAGCTTGACATATTCTGGAAAGAGCAAGGAGGTCAGCATGTCTGGTGCGCAGCAGGGGAGAAAGAACAGGAGACTAGGTCTGGGAAGCAGGCGAGGCCCACGGAGTAGAGCAGGCTGCCTCTTCTCAACGCGCCAGAGACTCTGGAGGATTTTAAGTAGAGAAATGATATGATACTTCTGTCTGCTGAGCTAAGAAGAGACAATGGCAGCAAAGACGTGGAAGCAGGAAGAAGGGATGGGAGGCGGCTGCCACAGTCACAGCCTAGGAGGGCGATGTCCTGGAGGCAATGGTAGCAGGGGTTAGATTCAGACCTATGCTGAAAGCAGATCGGGCAGTGCTTATGGGGGAACTGGATACAGAGGTGGAAAAAAAAGAGAAATCAAGGATGCCTTTTGTGGTTGTTCGTTGGTTTGTTGAGGGAACCAGACAAAACCCAGGGGATCTTGATGGCTGCTCGACTAAGAAGAGTGCGGAGCAAAGCCACAGCCTCAGGCAGCAATGGGCTGGGGAGGGGCTGCAGGGGGTGGGGAGGGCGGGGCAGAGCAGCACTGATGCCACAGGACAGGGAGCTGGGAGAGAAAGGGAAGGCCTTGGGCGCCCTAAGGAGGATGGGGTTGGGGAAGACTTCACAGATCTGCTCCTACATTGTTTTTAGTCATTATACAGTAAAATCGACTTTGTGTCTCTACGTATGTGCGGGTCCATGGATGCTGACACTTGTATAGATACAGATAGCCACCACCACAGTCAGGACACACAACAATCCTACAGCCCCCCCCCCCCCAAACCTCCCTCATGATATCCCTTAGCTCGGCTCTCCATTACTGTAGCTTTGTTCTTTTGAGACTGTCATATAAATCAAATCATACAGTAGATAATCTTTTGAGACTTGATTCTTTCACTCAGAATGCCTTTCAGATGCCTCTGAGATTCATCCAAATTACTGCTTTCTTACTGCTGAATAAGTATCCCACTGGGTGGCTGCACCATAGTGTGTTTATCTGTTCATCTGTCGAAGGGCATTTGGATTATTTCCAGACATGGGCAATTATGAAAGGAGCTGGTCCAGACGTTCCTGTATAGGATTTTGTTAGAACGTGGATTTTCATTTCTCTACTTTAAAGACCCAGGCGTGGGACTGCTGGGTGGTATAGTAAAGATGGGTTTTACTCTGTAAGGAGCTGCCAAGCTGTTTTCCAGTGGGGTGGTTCCATTCTGCAATGTATCAGAGTTTTTCATTTGCTCAGCCTCTTCGTCAGCACTTCATGTTATAAGCCTTTTTCTTTTATGTCAGTCATTCTAATGGATTTTTAGTGGTACACAATTGTGGTTTTAATTTGCACTTCCCCTGTGACTAATGATGCTGAGCGTCTTTTTATGTGCTTATTTGCCATCCTTACATTTTCTTCGGTGACGTGTTCTTTTGCCCACTTACTAATGGGTTGCTTTTCTCCTATTGAGTTTTAAGAGATCCTCACATGCTCTGGAAACAAGTCCTTGTTCAGACATGTAATTTGTAAGTATACTGTCCTAATATGTGTCTTGACTTCTTATTCTCCTAAGAATGTCTTTCACAGAGTACAAGCTTTTAATTTTGGTAAAGTCCATCTATCGACATTTTTCTTTTCTAAATTTTGCTTTCAGTCGTGTTTAAGATTTCTTTGTCCAACCACAGACCATGAAGATTTTCTCCTATTTTTCTTCTAAAAGTTTGTAATCTTAGATATTACACTCAAATCTAAGATCCATTTTGAGTTAATTTTTGTATCAGATATGAAGTTCAGGTCAAGATTTTTTTTTTTTTGTCTTTATTATTTATTTATTTTTTTTGAGTTATCATAACATTTTGTGTATATTTCCCTGTGCTATACAGTGTAATCTTGTTTATCTGTTCTACAATTTTGAAATCCCAGTCTATCCCTTCCGACCCTCCACCCCCCTGGTAACCACAAGTCTGTATTCTCTGTCTGTGAGTCTATTTCTGTCCTTTATTTACACTTTGTTTTTGTTTGTTTGTTTGTTTTTGTTTTTGTTTTTTAGATTCCACATATGAGCGATCTCATATGGTATTTTTCTTTCTCTTTCTGGCTTACTTCACTTAGAATGACATTCTCCAGGAGCATCCATGTTGCTGCAAATGGCATTATGTTGTCAGTTTTTATGGCTGAGTAGTATTCCATTGTATAAATATACCACCTCTTCTTTATCCAGTCACCTGTTGATGGACATTTAGGCTGTTTCCATGTTTTGGCTATTGTAAATAGTGCTGCTATGAACATTGGGGTGCAGGTGTCATCCTGAAGTAGATTTCCTTCTGGATACAAGCCCAGGAGTGGGATTCCTGGGTCATATGGTAAGTCTATTCCTAGTCTTTTGAGGAATCTCCACACTGTTTTCCATAGTGGCTGCACCAAACTGCATTCCCACCAGCAGTGTAGGAGGGTTCCCCTTTCTCCACAGCCTCTCCAGCATTTGTCATTTGTGGATTTTTGAAAGACGGCCATTCTGACTGGTGTGAGGTGATACCTCATTGTAGTTTTGATTTGCATTTCTCTGATAATTAGTGATATTGAGCATTTTTTCATGTGCTTTTTGATCATTTGTATGTCTTCCTTGGAGAATTGCTTGTTTAGGTCTTCTGCCCATTTTTGGATTGGGTTGTTTATTTTTTTCTTACTGAGTCGTATGAGCTGCTTATATATTCTGGAGATCAAGCCTTTGTCGGTTTCACTTGCAAAAATTTTCTCCCATTCCATAGGTTTTCTTCTTGTTTTATTTCTGGTTTCCTTTGCTGTGCAGAAGCTTGTAAGTTTCATTAGGTCCCATTTGTTTATTCTTGCTTTTATTTCTTCTAGGAGAAAATTTTTGAAATGTATGTCAGATAATGTTTTGCCTATGTTTTCCTCTGGGAGGTTTATTGTATCTTGTCTTATGTTTAAGTCTTTAATCCATTTTGAGTTGATTTTTGTATATGGTGTAAGGGAGTGTTCTAGCTTCATTGCTTTACATGCTGCTGTCCAGTTTTCCCAACACCATTTGCTGAAGAGACTGTCTTTATTCCATTGTATATTCTTGCCTCCTTTGTCGAAGATGAGTTGACCAAAAGTTTGTGGGTTCATTTCTGGGCTCTCTATTCTGTTCCATTGGTCTATATGTCTGTTTTGGTACCAATACCATGCTGTCTTGATGACTGTAGCTCTATAGTATTGTCTGAAGTCTGGGAGAGTTATTCCTCCAGCCTCTTTCTTTCTCTTCAGTAATGCTTTGGCAATTCTAGGTCTTTGATGGTTCCATATAAATTTTATTATGATTTGTTCTAGTTCTGTGAAATATGTCCTGGGTAATTGGATAGGGATTGCATTAAATCTGTAGATTGCCTTGGGCAGTGTGACCATTTTAACAATATTGATTCTTCCAATCCAAGAGCATGGAATATCTTTCCATTTTTTAAAGTCTTCTTTAATTTCCTTCATCAGTGGTTTATAGTTTTCTGTGTATAATTCTTTCACCTCCTTGGTTAGATTTATTCCCAGGTATTTTATTACTTTGGGTGCTATTTTAAGGGGGATTGTTTCTCTACTTTCTTCTTCTGTTGATTTATCGTTAGTGTAAAGAAATGCAACTGATTTTTGAACATTAATTTTGTAAACTGCTACCTTGCTGAAAGATTTATTTTTTTGCACATGCATTTTCAATTGTTTTAGTATCATTTGTTGAAAAGTATCCCTTCTCCATTGAATTGTTTTTGCACCTTTGTCAAAAATCAACTGACTCTATATTTTGAGGGTCTATTCCTGGGCTGTATTATGTTCCACTGATCTATGTGCCTGTCCCTTTGCCAATATATACTGTATTGTCTTGGTTACTCTAGCCTTATAAGTCTTACTATTGGGCAGTGTGATTCCTCCAACCTCACTATTCTGTTTCAAAATTGTTTTAGCTACTCTAGTTCTTTGCCTTTCCATATAAATTTTACAGTCAGCTTGTCTACACCTACAAAAAACCCTGATAGGATTTTGATTGTAGTTGTATTAAATCTATAGATCAATTTGAGATTAACCGACCTCTTTACAACATTGAGTCTTTCAACACAAACAGGATGTCTCTCCATCTTTAGGTCTTCATTGATTTCTTTCCTCACCATTCTGTAGTTTCTGTCAAACAGATCCTGTGCAAGTTTCATTATATTTATAAAATCTCACTTTTCAGTGCTATTATAAATGGTAGATTTTGTCTTAAATTTTTTTGATTTCTAATGTGCATTGCTAGTATTTAAATACACAGTTAATTTTTGTGTTTGCCTTGTAACTTTGTTAAACTCACCTATTGGTTCTAGGAGTTTTTTGTAAATTCCTTGGAATTTTCTTCATAGACAAAAATGTCTCCAGTGAATAGGGGCAGTTTTATTTCTTCTTTTCAATCTTTATGAATACTTTCTTTCTTTTTGCCTCACTGCACTTGGTTGAACTCCTGGTACAATGTTGAACAGGAGTCGGGAGAGGGGACACCATTGCCTTGTTCCCAATCTTAGGAGTAAATCATACAATCTTTTATTATTAAGCATGATGTGAGCTATACTTTTTTTTTTAACATATGCCATTTATTAGTTTGAGGAAATCCCCTTGAATTTCTAATTTGTTGAGACTTTTTATCATGAATGGACATTGAATTTTGTTGTATGATTTTTCTGTGGCAAATGAAGAAACATGTGATTTTGCTTCTTTGGACTATTAATATGGTGGATTACACTTGATCATGGTAAAATATTCTTTTTATATATTGCTGGATTTGACTTTAATACTTTATTGAAGAGTTTTTCGTGTCTCTGTTCATGAGGGATATTTCTTTTTTTTGTATTATGTTTGTGAAGAGCACATTAAAGCAGTGTTTAGAGGGAAATTTAATAGTATTAAATGTTTACTTAAAATATTTAATAATGTTAGAAAAGAAGAGAGGATTCAAATCAATAATCTAAGTTTCTGCCTAAAAGACTAGAAAAAGAATAAACCCAAAGCAGGCAGAGAAAATGAAAGTAATAAAAATAAGAGCAGAAATCAATGAAACAATGGGATATGTTTGGTATCTGGTTAATGCTGGCCTCACAAGATGAGTTGGGAAGAGTTCCATCCTCTTCCATTTTCTGAAAGAGACTGTGTAGAATTGGTCTAATTTCTCCTTTAAATGTTTGAGAGAGTTAACTAGTGAAATCATTTGAGCCTGGAGATTTATTTTTCAGGAGATTTTAAGCTACAAATCCAGCTTCTTTAATAGTTTCAGAACTATTCAGGTTATCAATTTCCCTTGGTGTTTTGTTAGTTTGGGCTTTTCAAGAAAAACAATACCATTCTTCTAAGTAGTCGAATGTATGTGCATAGAGTTATTTGCAGAATTACCGGATTTTTTTTATTGTCTGTAGGATCTATAGCAATATCTTCTCTTTCATTCTTGGTATGGGCAATTTGAACTCCCCTCCTCCAATCTATCTCTGTTTCACTTTTTTCTCTCTCCCCACTCTCTCTGTCTTTTCCCCTCTCCATCTTGCTAGAATCCTAGAAATTTTAATGATATTTGCAAAGAACAAAATTTTGGCTTCTTTTATTTTCCCTATTGTTTTCCTGTTTTTCAATTTCATTGATTTCTATTCTTTATTGCTTTCTTTACTCCCATCGCTGTCATTAAGGGATTGCGTAGGGATTGGGGTGTGAGGGAACAGAGAAAAGAAAAACTAAACATTGGATTTTTACACTCTTTCTGAGAGTTAGGAGTCTCTTTTCCCACTCCTTGAACCAGCTTCTCCTGGAGCGCTCCCAGTCTGCTCCCTGGAGACCACGTCTAAGCTTCCAGCTGTGTTGAGTTCAGGACAGGGGATATTGGAGGGAAAAAAAAAAAAGACAAACTCACTACCAGATCAATGGTACTTCAAATTCTGATCTTCTTCCCCAATTTACTTGTTACTGTTTGCATTTCAGAGTCCTCATCCATTTTGTCTTGTTTTTACAGTTGTGGTCGATCAGTACAACCAGGTGGAGTGTGTTTCTTCTATATGACCCAGAACTGAAACTTTTCCCCACATTCTTTGAGTCAGTTCAGAAAAGGGTTTGGAACCTGATACATGGGGCCATCTTATCTCCTATCACCACTGCTCCAACACCAAAAGCTTATCTTCCACACCCACTGCCTTTACCACCACCTTCTCTCCATGAGTTCCACAGGAAGCACCTGTAGCTGCGGTTGAGGCAACTTTGATGATTCGCTCATGGAGGACTACACAGATCCCAGGCAGCTGAGCAGCTTTTCTTCCTTCAGAGATCAAGTCCTACTACATGAGAATTAGTAGTTTGTTCCAAAAGGTAAACAGGGAATTCAGTATTGGAGCATGACATTCAAATGTGGTACAGGTTGTCCTGGAGGCCTATGGTTAGTCTCATGAAGCTTTCTTCCAGGCCAGACTGATAGCACATGAGATGACTTGATTTTTCTTATAAACCTACTGGGAAAGCAGGCTTTCCTATTCTCCAGGCTTATGCACATTCCCTATGGTCTTATCTGATGCTAGGTGGATCTGGTCCAGATTTCCAGTGCTCTGCTGAGAACAGAGTCAACCTGAGCTAGGCATCTGCATCATCCTCATGGAGGACAATTCTCCCAGTGCAATGAGAGCAGAGTGTCCCAGTGGCAATACCGTTGCAGGCTTGATGGAGAAGAAACCTGATACTAAATGAGGAACCTGTCCTTTTTCTACAGGCCTGCCTGAACCAAAAGAGCCTAGCAATTCCAGGGCCTGTGTTTTCAATAGATTTTAAAATTGAAGTCAGCGTGGAAATGAGGTGGGTGGGTGGCTCAAACTGAATGGTCATTGTGCACCAGGCTGGTTATCTCACGGCTTGTTATACAATAAAAGAGGATCAGATAAACACAGGCATAACCTCTGCCTCCATTGATAATGTAAATCATCCCTTGTATCATTTGTCTTTCCTTCAGACTGGATACAAAAGTCATAGAAATGAACAATTCATGCCTAAACATAGGAGACCTTGAAAGCTAGTGTGTGCCAGATGTTTATTCTAGGTCATCATTAAGGAGTTGAATGGATTTGCTTATAAACATGGGCTATTCTGTCAGTAGGGAGTGGGAGAGACAAAATGTTTCTTGCAGTGTGGAGACAGCTCTTTTAAAGACACATTGCAGCTTTTCTGCCATGCACAGTAAGTTATATAGATAACTCTTTTTATAGGACATGAAATGTTGTCTCCTGAGCAGTGCAGAGCATAATGTGTTATAGAAACAATGCTTTTTCTCTCCACTTTGTGCAAATGCCATTTCTCATTACCCACTGAGTGGGAGCTTGCTAGAGATTGAAATGAGAGCAGAAATGCCCCTCCCGCAGCTGGTCAGGCACTTCCTGACGTGCCCTCAGCAAAGACCTCCATGGGAGCCCTGGGGGGACTCCCCAGGCAGCTTCCCCCACAGTGAAGTTTGGAGCCCGCAAGCCCTCAACGGATGTCACATCTTTTCAGGTTATCCATTTCTACTGCCCTCACTCTCTGCTGAGGGTTTTGTGGGTGGCAGTTGTTTTTCCCACCCAGTCCAACCAAAGGCAGCTAAAGAAAAAGTGCCAAGACAAACAGAATGAGAGCCTTGGGGAGCCAGTAATGGGTACAGAGCGTAGAGCGCGGTAATCATTCTTTTGATTTGTGCTCAGATATGTTTTCTATTTGCTTTTGCACAGAATGCACATTTTCCCCCTGGATTGCAAATAATCTCAACCAGGGTAAAACCATTACAAAGTGGTCTTCAAACATCATGTCTGCATTGGAATTGAATGACTGATCAGACATTTAAATACGGAAACTGGGAATTCTAGTGAATTGCAATGATACAGTTTTTAAAAACATACTCAGAGTTGTTTAAATAATTTTTGCTTTCTTGGTGTGCGCTCTCCCTCTCCTTTCTTTCAAAGAATTCTGCAGTTTTTCCTTTTAATTTTGTTTCCATTTGTTTCTATTTTAATGTTGTTCAATGATTTGGTTGTATCCACAAAGCCAAACATTAAAAAATATTTTTGCATCATTTCTAAGAAATAAAAACAAGGAAAGAAAAGGAGATGGAATTCTCAACATCCCCAGTGTCCGGTGATCTCTGCTCTTTATCCAGGGCAAATTTCTTGAGATAATCAACGCCTTCTTATGTTGTCATCAGTGTCTCCTGACTAGCCTCTTTGAAGTTGAACACAAGCAAAGAAATAAGTACACAGAGAATGACCACTTCAGCTGAGTGTCTTCTTCCCCCCTGACCCAGGAGAGGTGGGAAGAAGAGCCAGGATGGGAAACAGATGGAGGGTGACTCTGTGCTGGGCAAGGCTCTTGTCCAGGCAGCCCCTGACGGCAGTCGGGCAAAAGGGATCCTACACGGGGCTCAGAGTCCCAGGTTAATGTCAAGTGCTGAGTTTTCTTTTAGTTACTCAAGGATCAAAGGGAAATTATTCAATAAAAAGGAACTTAAAGGGGACTTCTGGGCTGACACAAACCTTAATCAAAAACACTTGTTCAAACGCAGCTTCCTTGACCTGCCTTTTCATATTGCCTTTTCAGTTCTTATACACATTGGTGATTAAAATAAGTATTTTCTCCATCACAATTCAGTGTCCCCTTTCTTCTCAACCGATCAGAATTTCACGAGGGTGAAGAGACAGTTTGTTGCTAAGGAACTGAAGACCTATGTCACAACTGAGCATTCTCGTGAAGAAGTGTGCTCTTCAACAGATTGGATATTAAGTGCAAGTAAGCGGTGTGTGTGTGAGTGCACACTCGCACACTGGTGGTGTCATAACTGAAAGCACAGCGCTTTCCTGTCAGAAGTGGGGAGGCTGAGCCACCTCCTCTCTAAAAGCTGCTCGTTAATAACCCTCAATTGCCTCTTACTTGTAAGAGCACCACTCCTGCATCTGAACTTTTCACTTCAGCTTGTTCCGCTCCCCTCTGTTCAGATCCCTGTTCCCTCACACTGGTGTGTCAAGGACTCATCACACTGTGACCTTAATCACATTCTCCTTTAAAAGGAGTCAAGCACAAGCGTCCCAGAGTCTCTGATATTCTAGGTGTTCATCAGGGAGACTGGAACATAAAATTCCTCCCACCTGGAGGACACCCACGTCACTGCTTCCCGAGAGTCTATTGATCTTAGTCACGACCTAGGAACATGAATAGAATGTGGCTAATGTTTCCCTGTATCCCGTGAGCCTGAGCGCTGGAAAAACTTAGAATTTATACAGTTGCAATTTCTAGGGAGAAGGGCAATAACTTTTCAGCTTTTTTTGAAAAAGAGAATTCTTTAAGAAACAGAACACTTCAAATGTGCCCTTTCTTTTTCGTTTGAAGCCTTAAAAAAAGATCTCTGCCTCTCAGTTTGGTTCGCCTGCTATCATGTTGCTGACTTTGTGACTGTTAGATTAAGACAAATGGGGAAATCTAACAGCAGATGATTCCACAAATGAATGGTGCACATGCAATCATAGATACGTACACACCGTGAATTAAAGAGGCAATGAATATAAGCAGAAAAGGAAACAATGATCCTTTGAAAATTGAAGGTAAGAACTTAATTAGTTATATAGAAAACTACAGAAAGATACGACCTAAATTTGATTGAAAAGAAGTAAACTTCAGGCCAAATCCTTAGGTGCTAGGCCAACACCGTGCTTGAATTCTGTCTATATCTGGTGCAGTGGGGGACGATTCAGAGCAATACATGTTTACTCTGCCTAATTGAGGAAGTTGGATGCTAATGTATTTTCTGAACACAGGAAAAAAAAAAAAAAGAATATTGCATGTGAAAGGGAAACCAAAGGGTAGGTGGAAATGAAAAAAAAAAGTCCTGGGAATATGGGAAAGTTCATTTGGTGGGTTGGGAGAAGGTCAAACAAACTAGGTTTTAGAAAGAGGTGATGTGGTTAAAAGACACTCACTCACTCTGGCCGGAACAGGACTATAAACCTAGCGTTTGATCCTGATCTCCCATAAATGGCATAGGCATGTGTCGACAGTCAAACAAATGTCCCTTGATTCTGCCCATTATTTATGCTACATGGTATTTCTTTCTATGCACCTCAGGGTTTTCTTCCAGCTGCCTTGAAAGTTTAAAGTCTACACACAATCTGAGAATTAAAAAGTAGGAAGTACCTCTAAATTGAAATACCTAACTGGAAAAGGGCAAATGAAGACAAATCTCTGATTAGTACCAATAAAAAGTTGGTTTACGGTGATGAGGGCTACTTAGTCTCAAGAACATTTAAGATACTCAATACATGTTGAATCCTTTCTGCCCAGGACTCTGTCAAGGGGCAGAAGGATCAAAACGGAACAAGAAATAGGCTCTGTCCTCAGGGAGTTAGGACATGACAGTAAAAACACACTGAAGAAGCACCCAGGACTGAGTAGTGAAGGGTTCTAAGAGCAGCTTTGGCCAAATGTGCTACAGGAGGGAGGAGGAATCAGAGAAGGCCTCCCAGAAGGATGCTTGTCCTGACAGCTGAAGAACGTGGAGGCAGAGGAGAAGGCAGAGGGTGTCCCTGGGTAGCAGATGAGGTGAGGAAAGCCTAGGAGGCTGGGGTAGCCTTGAGATGAACTCCGAATATTCTGGTTATTGGTTGGTATGTAACAAACTACCTCAAAACTTAGTAGTTTTGCAGGGAGAGTATAGCTCAGTGATAGAGCATGTGCTTAGCATGCACAAGGTCCTGGGTTCAATCCCCAGTACCTCCATTAAAAAATAAAGAAAGAAACCTAATTACCTCCCCCCAAAACTTAGTAGTTTGAAACAAACTACGTTATTTTGCTCACAGTTTTTGTGCCTCACTAAATTCTTTCCTTTCAGGAAGGTCTAGGTGGTTTATCTCTGATCTACACGGTGCCATCTGGAGATGGAGGGTCCATTTCCAAGATGGCTTTTCACTCATTGTTTAGCACTTGGAGTCCTTGGCCTGCCTGTCTCTCTTGCCCTTCCTACCGCCTCCCTCACGTTGACTTGGGCTCCTCACAGCATGGCAGCCTCGCAGTAGTGGGACATCTTACAAGGCAGCTTAGGGTCCCAAGGGTTCCCAGGGGCACAACCAGAAGTTGCCAGGCTTCCAATGACCAAATGTTGGAAAACTCAGGCACCACTTCTACCACATCATATTGGTCAAACAAGTGACAAAGACCAGCGCATATCCAAGAGAACAGGAACTAGACTCCATCTCTCAAAGGGAAAAATCACTATGAATATGTAGCCAACTTTACTCCAGGGAGCAGTGAACCAAGCAGAATGGCTTAAGTAAATGGTCAATGCCTGAGAGCAGAACAATCGTCTGGGCAAGAGGCAGAGAACCAGCCTAGAGGGTTTGAAGGTGAGGTGAAGAGATTTGAATAGGTAAAGAATGTAACACCTTTGCTCCTGGCCTACCCTCTCTTGTGGACCTCGCTCAGCTAGACAAAAGAGGGCACTGTGATTTTCCAGCGTTCCCAGGCACTGGACTAGGTAAGTGAAGGAGACTGGACTGCCCATCTGAATCTCTCTGACAGGATACTCTGGTCAGGGCATATTTGGCTGTGAAGAACAGAAACTCATTCGAGCCAGTTTAAGACAAATAAGGACCTTTTCAGAAGCACAACAGGCAAGCATAAGAGCATCCCAGGACAAAAGGTAGGGGAGCTGGGTCACAGGAAGGTTGACCCATCTGAGACGGTGACCCGCAGAGCCAGGGTTGCCCCTCCGTCCCTGTCAGGGGCCTGACGTCTCTCATCTCTGTGCCGGCTTTGATCTCTTGCCCGTCTTCACAGACGCGCTGACTCATCAGAGAACACATAACTGGAAGCGCTGCCCCAGGCCTGCAGGGCCTTCTGTCTCCACATGGTCCATACGCCTTTGATTCCAAGCGCCCAGCGTTATCTGATTGCAGGCTGTGTATCTCTTAACTTGAATTCTGAGAAGACGGCTCTGGGTGGATGAGGCCAGTCTGTGGACCGGTTTCCTTTGAGTCAAATATCTACTCTTAGTACAATCAGGTTAAGCAGGAGAGTAGGTTTAGATGTTTAACAAAAGTAACAAGTGCACAGTCGTCTAATCTGCCCTTCCATGCCCTCATCAGTAAGAGGGCATAGGTGGGGAGCAATTCAAGAGAAAAGGCGTCAGGTGGCTAAGCGACAAGAAAGAAGGACCGTGTGGAAAACATCCCAGCCTAGAGCTGGGAACTGGAATAAGGACAGAATAGCTTGGTTCCCCAGCCATTCCTCATTCATACCCCAAACCCTTCCCTGATGGAGTCCCATTCCCCTTTTCCTACCGAACCTGTCCTGGCAGCCTGGATGGATGAAGCAGTAAAGTGATGGACAGTGGTGGATAGTATCACAAAGGGTCCTTTCTCATCTGGCTCTCACAGGACTTTAATGCTTATACTAGTACACGGGGGTATTAGCGCTCTCTCCCTCTATCATTCCCCAGCACACATATCTATACCCAACTCACAAAGAAAGATTGATGGCGTAAGTGTAAGCTCTTTAATTTTTCAATGAAAATTATTAATTAAAAAAAGTAAGGAAACAAATCCCAGTGGGAGAAAAGTATTAATGGCACTTCATACCACCATAGAAAAATGCAAATCAGGGTTTTCCTTTTTCCTAATTAGCAGACATAAATCAGGATACATTTTAAATTGATGTGAGCTCTTTCAACACTGGAGAAAGGTATTGACCTTCTTGCAGCAGAGGTAAGTATGAAGTACATTAAGATCTCCATTTTCTCAGTAATCAAGTTTACCTCTACAACAACTTTGGACTATGACACTCCTTCAGAAATGCTGTCTGCTCAAAATTCTCCAAACAGCAGCACTGAATGGAATTCTGCTGGGGTAGGAGAACTGTGGCTGGGCAGTCGAAATCAATTTGTTCCTGTGATTGACATGAGGGCCTGTGTGTCAGCCAAGCTCTCTCATACCATCTGTGCTCTGATTATGATCAATAGGTATTTGTGATATGCCCAGGAAATGCGCTGTTTGATTACTTTTACACAGGGGAGAAGACAAAAGCATCTCAAACCAGAGCCTCTAAATGTGGATATAGAAGCTAGTTGATGAATTATTAGAATATAGAGTTTGCACTGATAAACTTTTGAACTTTCATTGAACTTGTAGATTAAGAATAGGCAGTTTTTCCAAGAGGAAAATTCACCAGACAACCAACAATTTTTCTTTCACATATTTAAGCGAGATGTTCGATCTGGTAAGGAAATAATAGTAATTTATGTCTTTGATAATTGAGAAGGATTATAGTTCTATACACAGAAAAAGCAACCATCACCCGGGCCCTGTGAGTCACAAAGCCATTAAAGAAGAAGCTTCCAGCTTAAAAGCAGATGAAACCTCCGGATTTGGAGCGTGATGTTCTCCAAGAGGGAGCTGAAAGAGGGGAAAGAAATCTCCATCTATTTGTAAAATTAGAGCCCCCGCTCTGCTGCCTTCCAAACAACCATAATGACACTTTTCAGGTTCAGTTTGATCTCCTACACTAAAAGACACACACACACACACACACACACACACACACACACACACACACACACACTTCTTTGTGCACAGAGCTCCCTGCATACACACTCTGCACATACAACAGACCCACACTGACCTTCAGTGGGAGGCAACCCTCCAAATATAAGCACTGAAGTGGCCTCCTTCAATCTACAGAGACCCATCATTCTCCAAATGTCATTTGTCCTGTAATCTGTAGGAACAGCCTGGAGCAGATTAAAAGTTGAGAGGGAAGATTGCTGACCAGCTGGAAACATGTGTTTGGTACATTCAACTCACTACAAGAAATTATTTTACTGATAAAATAGTGTCAGCTGAGATCAGGTTCCTGAGAGATGGGAATTACTAATTTTGCTGCTATGACCCTGCACAGCTTGTATTAAAAATATACGCTGGCTCATGGCTCTCTGGCTTGGTTGGTACCATGCACCAAAGACTTCAACCAAATGGTGGCCACCCTACAGCTCGATCACCCTTTCTAATGACAGGTCCTGTCTCCTTCCTTCCCAGATCTCTTCACTATAATACTTTTGCTTCCCTGGAATTCAATTTGTATTAGTCCTACCACTACTTTTAGCATATACTTTGATAGATGCTCAAAAATGAGAAGGATACAATCTTACCCTAAGTTGCTAATAGCTGCTGTTCATAGGATCACAGGTGTTATAAAGCAAGGCTGGGAAACAGCTAACAAGAACGAAGGACACAGCCTCAAAGAGAGGTGTAGGGATGGAGCCAGCAACTCCATTTTGAGGGGTCTAGCGTGGCTATTTCAGCTGCAAGGAACAGAGATTTAACGCAAGTTTTCTCACCTCATGGGGGTAAGGCGTTATGATAAGCCCTGGCATAAGAAAGTCATCAGGGACTTGGGCAGGTCCAGAGCTCCACTATTCTCCCCATCTCTCTCTCTCTCTCTCTCTTTTGGAGTCTCTACCTCACCTGCAGGTCTGCTGTCCTCCTGTCTCTACTGACTTGGTTTACTCAGAGTTTCTGTTTCCTCGTAACTGAGGTTTGCACATGACCACTGGAGACCTTCACTCTGTCTCCTGGTGTTTAGTTTTAGCAATCACTGCTAACTGCCTTATTTTCATTTCTAAAAAAGAAAGAGAACATTTCATTGTTTTCTGTCACATTTCACGTGGCCACTCTCCAAGATTACTGGCCGGCCACTAGGCGGACTATTCTAACGCCGATTACCCAACCATGAACCAATTTTCTGTAGCCAAAAGGACCAGGTCATAGGATATAAATAAAGCTGCACCTTCAGCAGGGGCAGTTCAACAAATAAAGGGCTTGACACGCATTCTGAAGGTTAGTCTGCCTGGTCCCGGATAACTGGGAAAGGCTCCATGGAGGAAGTTACATTTGAGATGATCATAACAGGGTCCTATGTGTGGACAGGCGAAGACAGAGTAAATGTGGAGGTAGTTCCACAGTCAAAAGCCAAAAAAAGGAAAGCAGGGAGTACATCTCTGAGTATTTGGGTTTGGCTAGAGCAGTGCTTCTCAAACTTTCTGGGTATTGGAATCACCTGCGGGTCTTGCTAAAATGCAGATCTCTATTTAATAAGCCTGAGGTCGGGGGCGGGTGCCTGAGATGCTGCATCTCTAACAAGTTCCCAGGTGAGGCCGATGTGCTGGTACACGCTTTGAACACTAGAGTTAGAACAAAGGGTATGTCAAAGCCTTGAATGCCAAGCTAAGATACTGGTACCTCCTCTGCTTCAGCAAGTACTAAGAAGCTCTGGAGAATCTGGGACAGAAGAATGATATAGTCAGTGTGGTGTTGAAGGACAACTGATTTGGCATTGCTTCGTGGGATAAATCAGAGAACTGGAAGATCAGCTATTTAACAACTGTAAAAAAAACCAGGAAAGGGGTAATAAGGACTTAATCCGGACGACCACCGCGGAAGGGGAGAGAAAGGGATGCACAAGGTAAGATACACAACCAGCTGGGCACGTCCTTCCCACTGTCCTAACCCAGCCTTGCCTTAGTTGACAAGAGAAGTTGCTTCCTCAGGCATCATCTGGTGACATCTTTCTATGTCCTTCTGAGGGTGCCTGCTTTTCATTTCAAATCACATCTAAAGATACATCCTCTCTTTTACCTCTAACCCTTAATTTCATTCTCTCTGCCTAACTGCATTTTCTATTGTGTGCAACTTGCTGCATGATTTAACTACATTATAACCATGTAACTATGTTATTTATCTATTATTTCATTGTGTACCAGTAACCAAATTCAGTAACTGCATTTATTCTACTGAGGAGTTTTGTAGGAAGCATATCTGAAGGGCACTAGGCAATGAAGTAAAGTCTATTACCGCCTTATCACCGTCAGGAAAATGATCTGTTTGTTTGCAGTTCACTGAGGTACACAGCTGAAGAAATTGAAAGAGAGCTTAGGGAGGGCCTGAGTGAAGTCCAGATATGGAGATGGATGGATACTCTAAACACTATGCTTTGGTTCGAGAGCCCAGAAAACAGTTGGGATGATATCCAGTAGGGAAGTTTCCAAATCACATACTGACAGGGAAGAAGAGATAGGGAGAAAACCCTATTATTAGAATTCAGAACCTCCACTATTACCCAGCTTACCCAGCCCCTGCTATACATTTAAAACCAAGCAAGAGATAAGCTTGTGGTTAAATACAAATCCTAACTGAAATTTTCTTAAGGCTAAAGGCTTCATAATATCCTGAGATTATGGATATAAAGAAAGGAATCTGTGCTTACCTATTGGATTGTTCATGCCATTTTGAGGTCAAACTCTGAATGCTGAACTTTGGTTTTCTGGTTGAACATCTGAGATCCCTGTGCATTAAGTAATTTACACACCAAGCAGGACTTTAAATCCAATCCTTTTCCTCTTAATGCGATGGGATTTTGTGCAAACATATAGACTTTCAGCTCAAAACCAAACAGTTGTTGCCGATCAAAAAACAAAATAAAACAATAATTTGCTGTGTTTTTTAAAAAAAAAAAAGACAGAAAAAGAATTGTCCAGCCCAAGAGACTAGAGCTATTTTGATTGCACAGGAACATAATTAGAGTCAGAAACACAATGGAGGAAATATCCCCAAAGGAAATCAAGATTAAGATGCACACTTCGTCCTCCTACAAGCGCCAACCTCCCAAGCCCACAGGTCATTTTGCTTGACAATGTCACATCGATTCACATTTCACAACACACTCTTAACTTTAGAATCTTAATGTGCTAGTTGGAATTAGCTATATCTTTTGGAGAGAAGCCTGATCTTGACCATGTCCTTCTTTGGAGAGACTTCCTAGTTGGTTGGAGGCATCGGGCCAGATGCCTTGTCATTCTGAAAAATGGGAACCAGGAAGAAAGAAATAATAAATGTGTACGTATGTCTGCCTATATGTAAAAATACATATATACATAAATTGGACATACATATTTTATATATATAAAACTGAACACATGGCATGTCATATCCTTACAGGATACTGGGAAACCATGCTTTGAGGAAAACATGGAATCTGGGGGAAAAAAATCCCTGTTCAGTAATGACTGTAGTAATCATTTCACTGTGTATATGTATATCAAAATATCATGTTGTACACCTTAACTCTATACAATTTTTATTAAAAAAATAAAATACAAAAAAATAAGAAATGAGGAAATGAGACCTCTTATATTCAGTAAAGGAAATGGTAATGAGCCAAACTTTCTGTCCCCATTATTTGAAGTAAAATGGGGTCTGGGCCACCAGGAAGCTGCAGGGAAGGAAGGAAAGGCTTCTGAAGAGTGGTGTGAATCTGCCATCTGCGTGGATCACTGGGCAGGGGAAGGAAACAGACATCACAGCCCCCTTCCTTTTCTGCACTGGGTACTGGGGGTCAGGACTGTGGGCACATTTCTGAGAGTCCTGGTGGTGGCTGGATGGGGAGGGTGGAGCAGGAAGCCAGCCTACTGTGATGACCATCTGTGCTGGCTCAGGCACTGCCTCTGGGGAAGGAAATCCCCCTAATGCCACCAATCCTGCTTCCTGCTTCCCTCTGTGCCACCTCCTCTCCTAGCCCCACTTCACCAGAAGTAAGAACCACTCTCATCCCAAGAAACATCCTTCCCTGAGAGGTCATGGTCTACATCACACAGCTATGAAGAGGCAGCAATGGAAAGAAATCCAGCCTCTTCCATTGCAGATCGAGGCAGGCTCATTCCTTCGGCCTTGTGAGTGGAGCTTCATGGCACACGTGACTGCCTGGTGGGCCTTGCCTCCTGGGCTGCAGGATGGACACTGGGTTCAAGCCTCCTGTACTAGGCTGGACCTTGCCCAGCGCTTTCACACCAAAGTTGCATACTGCCACTCTCTGCAGTGTCACCCTCCAGGCAGTCATCATGGAACCCTCTCCTTCGGTCCCAATGGCACCCACAACCACCCACTGCTCCAAAAGGCTTTGGGGGCCTAAGTATAGATGCATATTAGAGTATTTACAATGTTATGAGAATGATAATAAAAATTTGAGGACAAGAGTCACATTTAACCTACAAATGGATGTTGAGAAAAATCCCTGAAAGAAATTACTATAAAAGAATGATAATAATGGTAAAAACACTTAAGTGGGGTGGAATTTAGGGGTGGCATCGTGGAGAGCATGGGTGTTTTGAGCCATTCCTACCCGAAGGATGTCAGTGAGTTGATGTAGAGAAGACTTTAGAGAATGCTCATAATGCACCTGCCAGGACAGCCACAACAAAGAGCCCGGGCAGAGAAGGTCCCTGCACAGGGGAAGAGGGAGGCACAGCACGAGAATGGCTGCACCAGAAGTGCTTGACTACAGAGCCAGCCCTTCCACCCAGCATGGACTAGAACCTGGCCGTCAAACAGAGGAGGTGCTTACCCCTCCAGAGACCAGATGAAGGTAACATGGACAGACCCATCTGGGTCACTAGGGAGGTGTGCACCGGCTGGCTCAACCTCCATTCCAAGCTTCTCAGGGGACCATCCTATACCGCAAACATTGGAAAACAACTAAGTTTCCGGCCCTCCTGTGCCAGTAGGGGTCCAGATGGGATTAGGTTCCACGAATCAGACACACTGGTGAGAGGCCTCAGTTTAGAGCCCAGGTACGTGGGGTGAGAGGCAGGGCATGAGGGTTTCACTTGGCTGGCCCAGATCACGGAGGAGGTGGTGGGCTCTGCGGCGGGCAGGTGAGACCACAGCCCTCCCCAGTCACATCACACAGGAATTCTTCAAGCTGGAATTGTTTCTGGGAGTGCTGACTAGACCCTGCTTGTCCAGCCCTTCACAGTGTTTGTAGGCCACTTAATATCTGATTATTAATCTCCTCCTGTTTCAACTAGCCAGTGATTTCTGTTATCTGAATCAGCACAGGCATTGGTGGACCTAGCATGATTGACACTCAGAATGGATCATCTTTTTAACACCCTCTTCTATGTGACAAAACTATTTTCAATGATAATTATGTAATAATCTGTAATTATTGTTATTCTCATTATTCATTTGTTTTAAAATAATCACTTTAAAAGAATAGATAATTTTAAAGATACTATTTAAATTCAGTCAAATACTTTATGAACTAAAATTTGCATTTACTAAATTTTAAATTCTAAAATGCCAAGTGGTCACACAGAAGCAAATTGAATTAACTCAGGTTTTGTTTCTTGGCTTTGCAATCATTCTGCTACCGTCATTTATCTGTTGTTTAAATGCAAGGAATACCTAGTACCACGGGGACTGGGGACACAAACTGTGCCTAGAGACAACTCGAATCATCCAGAACTGTGTTTGCTGGGCATTCTCCTAATTAACTTTCAGGTGAGATATAAAATATATATGCATATATATATATATATATATATATTAATACATACAATTAAAATTCAACAGCCACCACAGCAATTGTTTAGAATGTGGACCAACGAAAGATTCGGGGGGAAAAGTATTTTATCACTGACATTGTTTAGAATTGCTGGCATGGGGATAATAAAAAGCAGACTGACTTACAGTCGATTTTATTATTGGTTTTAAATTCTCAGCAGACATTGCAGCCCCAGACCATGTGCACCAGCCAGGAAGATCCCTCCCGCTGCCCACAGCGGTGCCACTGAGCCTGAGATGAGCGAGGGCTGGGCGTGGTTCCCAAGCTTGAGGGCTCTGGGAGGGCCGGAGGCATGAGGGCAAGGGGTGAGGGGTGAATCTGAGACCCAGGGCCTCCACTGCACTCAATCTGGGGGACTCAATCCAAGACCCTCATGACTCCCCCAATTCTCACGAATCACTGAAGCATAAAGATCCCCTCACAGATTGCCTTTGGTGAAGAGGAACCGAGAGTCCCAAGCTCTGCTGAAACTCTGGTGCCGGATTCTCAGTGGTGAAGTGAGTCACTCACCCGCATGTGAGGGAAATGTGCGTTTCAGCACAACTGAAAATCCCCTCATGTCATGAGCCCTTCAGCTGAATCCACAGATGTTAACTCTACCAATGCCAACATTCCATTTCCATCTGAACCCTGAAACTCCTTGATTTGTCAAGCAGATGAGCTGTACACCAGTGTGTTTGGGGGGTCAGGGAAACCAAAGGCCTCCAGTCTCCATGCAAGGCCATGACCCGGGCACTGTCTTTAATGAAAGCACCTTCTCTCTCTTCCCCTCCAAGTGGTACCCACCCTGAGAGACACTGAAAGTGCTCTGAGGGCAGAGCCCCAGTTTCTGTCCAGTGACCCTCACACTTCCCAGGGGAGTAAGTCTGATGAAAGGCTAATTTCCCAGTTTCGGAGAGAGTCAAGCATGTCTTTCCTCCTCCAGAAGAGGGACCTTTAACGTAATGGTACAGACTCACACAGGAGAAAGGAAAACAGAAGCTGATTATAACGCTGGCTCCCAAGACCCCGTAGGAATCAAGGGGAGACTCTCTCCTCAGGCAAAGAGGACAGCAGTTACTCACCACCCCAGGAAGGCACTGTGCACTGGTGGAAGAAATGCAGGTGAACCTTGCCTGATAATCAAGGGCCCTCAGAAGGCCTTTCTCCTCCAGGCAGCAGCTGGCCAGACATCCATCTGCAGGTCCTGAAGATGCAGCCACAGCAGTAGGGGCTTCATGCCAGCCTTCATGCCTGGCACTGTCCAGGGGAGGGCCCCTACACCTCATTCCTTAGGACCAGTAGATGGTGTCCTACCAACAGAACTGGCAGAAGAGACAGGGCCGTCTAGCCACATGGCTCATGCCCAGGTGTTTGGAAGTAGGGTTGCCCTGACTCATGCATTTCAAACACAGCACTGGCCCCTAAGCTCAGATTGCTGTATTACTGTCAAGTCAGCCAGCCTTGTATCTAAGGACTACAGGCCTTAATTACTCCAGGAAACAGTCAGGTGGCCAAAGAAAGGCTTGTTACAAAGGCCCCTTTATTGAAAGGGCCTTTGCCTGGATTGCTCTAGGAACCCCTTACATCAGCCACCAGCCCAGTGCTGGGAAGCAGGACAAGACAAGTCACCCTCTAGCCTGTGCTGGTCTCCTGAACCAGCATACCTTAGGTCTGGCTGGCTTAGGTTTCCTGGCTGTGTGATCTGGGGTAAGTCACAGAGCCTCTCCAAGGCCCAGTTTCCATATCCATAAAATAGAGCTAATTAGTGGGAATTTCACCTACATTTCCTGAATGCTGAGTGCCCCTGAGTTAGTGGAGGTGCCTAACACCCCTGGGTCAATCCCAGCACTGCTGAGCAGTGTTTGTGCCCTCCACTGGGGGGCAAAATTGAGTGGTGCTTTCAATTGTGCCCCAGTCCCTCCATCCCCTCGCATGTAAGTAAAAGAATGTGTTTGGAGTGAATATTGTTCTTTTTTCCTAGCCAGGATCCACCACTCTCCCTGTCTGCAGGGGTAGGGCAGAACCCCCGCCCCCGACTCAGGACAGCAGGGGAAGGATAGCTATTCCCTCCCCTTCGTTCCCTAGAAACAGAGATCCACCTAGATAGGCCAGATCTTGGCCAGCCCTAAACCTGGAATCTGAAAGGAGGGTGTGAGACAAAGGTTCAGGGAGCACGGAGATTCCTCCTGATGTTGGCAAAACTGGAAGGAGGCACTGAGGCCTTGCCCAGGAGGAGAGGATGCTGCAGGGTCCATGAACACTGCTCCTGGGGTGGACCTGGCCTGTACTTTTGCTGCCCCAACCCCATATTCCTGCTGCTTTTCTGAGCTTGCTTTCCTAGGCTTCTGCCAATGCGGTAAAGTACTGGATGGATAACCTTCCAGTATATTGCTTTTCTGTTTAAGTTAGCCAGATTTGGGCTCTGTGGTTTGTAAACAGGAGTCCTGCCTGATGCTGTGAAAGATACAGGCCAGGGAGAAAAGTACCCAGAATATGGGGGGGGGGGGAATGTTCTTTCATCTGCTGACACAAATATATTTATCATAGCATTATTTAAGTTTGGGGAAATGAGAGAGCTCATACCTGACAGAAGTGAAATGGTTAAATAAACTCTGATCCATTCGCTTAGAAAAGTAAGCAGTCTTCAGAATAGCAGGCGAGGATGATGCAATGACCAGGAAAGTGCTCGTGAGACAGACTGACAAGTGAAGGCCAGATAAGAAACTGTATGTGCAAGATACGTGACCCTCTTCCCCCAGAATTTAAGCTTCCCTAGGGGCTGGGATGTTCATCTGTCCTGTTCGGGGTCCTATCTCCAGGCTTTGGCAAGAGCAGACATTCAACAGCACTTAAGGAAGGAAAGAGTGAATGAATGTCTGAATCAACTGTCTGCACAGGGGAGGTGTGGGGAAACACGTCCTTACGTGGTATTAGTGACTGTTCTAGGTTAGTCAGATTTTGTAAAGCTGTTGTTTTCTGTTTCCAGCGTTTCTTTCGTGTGGTTTTATTATTTTCCTGGGAAGAACATTTTTTTCTTAGTCCAAACCACAGGAAGGTGACCCAGCTTCCCCTAATAGTTCTGTCCTCTCTTGAGAGCCTTAAGCTGCCACCAAACAGGGTGATTAGGGCAAAGGAACGTTTGCTCCCCTTGCCAAATGGAAGTGCTGGGCCGAAGAGTCTACCAGTCCGTCAGGAGCTGGCTCCGAGGCGGGCAGAGGGAACACCGCCGTCCTGCGGCTGCAGCTGCGAGCACCGGGACCTCACCGCCCAAGCCCAGCCTGGGAGCTCGAGTCTGGGGGTGGGGTGAGAGGCAGGTGCCCAGGCCCGGTCAAAGGCCGCCGCCCTCCTCCATTCCCCGCGGGCTGTCGTGTCTCCACCACCAGTCCCTGCACACGCAGCGTGTAAACAGCAGCAGATTCAACAGGCAGAGGGAGTTCAAAGGGGTCAACCGCCCCACCCAACTGGCATTCAGCTGAGGCCGCCTCCAGCTTAGCGAGTAGGATCGAGTCCCACCTCGGAATGACTAAGCAGGGAGGCGGAGGCGTCAGCACTCTGCGGAGGGCCGGAGGTCGGCTTCAGGGAACCCTGAACTCTTGCAGCAAAGCGGAAAAGAGGATGCTGATCAGTCAGGTGAGCTGTGAGAAAAGATCGCTGGGCGGGGCTGGCTGTGGACCCTGCTGAGGCCACTGTCTTAGGACACCACTGGCTCGCATTCACTGTGACAGTTATATTCCCTCTTTCCCTTTCTCTCTTTGTCTGTGTCTCTCCCTCTCGCCTCTCCCCCCCCTTCCTATGCACACACACGTTTTCTTCATGATAGAATGAATAAAGCCACACACAGGAAAATGCTGGACACAAAGAAAAGAAGACACACATAAAAAAGCACATGCCCTGCCCAGGCTCACATTCACTTGTTTCATGCCTTCTTCAGAAATTCTTCTCTGCAGCTGCCACTTCCCGTTCTTGTATCAAGACATCTTACATCCTGGTTTGATCCAACCAGCACAAGCCTAGGGCTTCTTGGCACAGCCTGCAGGTATATTTCCCTTGTGAACCTGTGCTGCATTGTTTCACGGGTTGCCTACAGGGCAGTACAGGCTGGGTGGCAGCCCTCCTCAAAGCTCTGGGTCCCGTTCTGCAGGGTCTCTCCTCCAAGCCCCTGAGGCACCAGAAGCAGCTGGATAGAGCCCTCTCCTCAGAGTTCTGGGTCCCAGCTCTTTGTGGTTCCTCCTCCAAGCTGAGGTTCCAAGCCAGTCAGGCGGCACTCTTCCTCGAAGCTTCCATGTGCCGATGACCCCAGCCTCTTGCCTCTGTTTCCCCAGCCCTTCTGGGGGTAGCTGCTCCCTGCAGTTACCTGTCAGATACTTCAGGGTTCCTTTTTTGCTCTTTCAGTCTGCTAGTACCAGTTTAATTAACTCCCTTTATTAAATTCTCTCTGTTAAAATAACTAGGGTGATCAACCTTCTACCTGACTAACGTTTATATAATCAAAAGACTTTCTGGAGTATATTAACAGTTTTTGTTTCATTGGTTAGTTTTATTGTATTTAATTTAAATTAAAATTCACTGAATTTTTTCCAATTATGCTTTAATTTTACAATTATTAAAAAACATGGTGGTTTCTGTTTTCCTAATTGGACTCCTATATTGATACAGGAAGAAGGCTATTAGGAAAATGTGTGTCAGGTTGAATCTGCTAGTGAAGACCCTTTTCTCGGTAGTTTGACAGAGGACCCATCTCCTCCTTAGCTGGGGTGGGGAGAAGAAATTTCCATCCAACATGTTCAAATGACAATCCCCAAGGAACTGTGTTCAAGGCCTAATTGGAAGCTACCATGCACGAGGCTTTCCAGGTTACCAACAATTTCTTATATTCTGAGGGTTTTAGGTACAGATGAACAGTGGGGGAACATATGTCTTTTAAAAAGCCAAGGATTCTAGACTACCTGAAGGAGGGTCTTGGCAAGGGAAATAAGAGCCAACTGGAGAAGAGAATGCAGTAGAACAAATGTACAGAAGGAGTTAAGCAACCTAACTGTATATAAAGACCAAAGGGAGGCCACCGCATTCTCAGTCGGGAAGGGAGGGTCTACTAAAATCACAGGTGGTTGCAATAACCACACATCCATTCAGTGCTGAATTTCCATTCCCTATCTCCTTACTTTGGAAGTAATTAGTCTCGGGTGAAAAACTGCACTTGCAGCTAATTGCACCTGCAATTACCTACTTCCGGGTGCAATTAGCCACTTGAACCTAATTCTGAGTGTGCAAGTGTTTAATTTCATATGTGCGGAGGTGATTCCAGATACAGTTAGTTGTGCCCTCAGTCTTTGCACCTGCAACTAATGTGACTAATAAAACAAGTCTTCATGTAAGTCAGGTTGAGGGCACATATGGTGGACTCTGGGGAACCAAGAATTCGATCACTGATAAGATACAAGTGTACTAGAGGGAACAAAGGGACAGATTATTAGAACTTGTCATTCTTTGGATCTATGGTCATTATCCATGTCCCCTTCCTACAGCTTGTTCCTCCCAGACCATATAATATGAAGTCAGCAGATGAGAGGTCTGAGTTGGAAAAGATAACAGAGCAACTCTTCTGCTGACATTGAGGAATGTCCATAAGGCATAAGTTAAAATTACATTCCAGCCAATTTCCCATTATTTGGGTCAACTCTGATGAGGCTGTCCAAGACACTTAGGTAATAGACACGTACTGAAATCCTACTATGTGCTTAGTCATAAAGTGAATCTAGAGATTACCAGTCATGGCTTCTGCCTTCAATTTATGTCAGTTCTGTAAATATTTATTGAGTACCTACTATCTGCTTGACATGTCAAAGTGCTCATGGGTTTATTTGGTAAATCCATTTATTCTGTCATTCTACAAATAGGATTTATTTCCCTCTTGGAATCCACATTCAAGTGGGGAAAACAGATGTTAAATAACTACTGACACAATTAATGTCTTCATTATAGGGGCTGTGAGAGTGTATGACTGGGACCTGCCCTCAGCTGAGAGTTCAAGTTAGGCTTCTGCAAAGAACTGATGATTGAGCTCAGATTTGACAGATGACTAAGAGTTACCTAGGCAAGGGGCTAGGGGATAGAGTTCCAGGTAAAGGGAATGAAGTTGCAAAGGCTCTGAGGCAGGAAGGAACATGACATTAAGAAATGGAAAGAAGGCCAGAGCGAGTGGAGCAGAGTCAGGGTGTGGGGGCATGAGGTTTATGTGATGAGTGAGAGGAGGTTCTTCAAAGTACCCAAAAATGTGCCCCATGAAAGAACTGATGATGGTCCCTACCAGAAAGGAGGGCAGTGTGTCGCCTCTCAACGTTAGCCTAGAGGGAATGGTGTTGTGAGATACATTTGTTTGCCCCTCTTCCTCTAATCTCACCAGTACCAACTGGACCCTAGAAGAACCAGAAGAGAAATGAGGCAGAAAAAGGGTAACACTGCAAGTCAACCCCTCCCTCCCAACTGCACATCCCGAGCTTAAGCTTAGGTAAGTAACTTTGACTTGGAGAGGAGCCTGAAGTGTTACATTAGACTGGTCTGGACTTTAATATTTGAAAAATCTCATTCTCAAAAATGAGGCAGTTCTAATTGTTATAAGTAATCCAGAAAGCTATGGAGTCTTAAGATGTCTCTAAAGGATGGGTTAATAGAGTCCCACTTGAGAAGATCTGAAGGTTGAATGGAAGGGACATCCAGCCTCTTTGTGACCGCACTCAATTGAGGTCTGAGAAGGCAGGGAAGGTTCCACAAAGATAAGAAGGACTGATAGGCTTTGGTAGAGAGGAGGCCTGTCACTGCAGGAGAATGGTGTGAACACAGAGGACAGAGTCCATTCTCTGTTGGCTGGGAAGCCTCAAGAAGTTGGGCGTGGCTGGAATGGATGGTCTGAGGTGTGAGCAGTAGTGTTGGATTAACATGGGGTAAAGTCACATGGAGGGAAAACTTGAAGGCTGGTCAATAGGAGTAAGGGGTCTCTAGCATCAAACGCAGCTTCTCTTCCAAACTCTTACCAAGCAGTAAAATGACTTAAACTAGAGGGGGTTTCATTTAGGCGAGTTCCCTTCCAGGGCTGAAATTATGACTTTCTCCCCCTATTTCCCGGTAGGATGGTAAGAAGCCACACTGTGAAGACATTTCCTCCCCATCCTAACCCCTCCCCCAGCACTCCTGGCCAAGAGGGAACATGTGCCATGCAGGTCTTCAAGGATACGAGGAGAGGAGGAGGGACCCCTCTTTTCCTCCCTTCTCTCTATGGCCAAGACTGGCTCGGTGCCGCCCAGTTCACCTACTCCTCCCTCAGCACACAGGAAGGGTCGTGCACCTGGATCCTAGGCAGGCAGCCAGTGCAGACCTGGCCCCTCAAATATTCAAGGCATCCTTTCACTCATTCTCCCCTTCTAGCTCTTGAGACTAGAAATAAAGGACTTCGAGATGGGAGACATGTGATGGCAAGAATCTGCTTCCCTGCTCAGATAGGAGGCATCAGACCCACACCAGACCATAACACAACAGTGCTGGGTTAAGCCACTGAGATGTGGGCTCATTCATGACTGTAAAATGCTGTAGCCTAGTCTACCTTGACAAAGCTGCACACACCAAACCCCAACATCCCACACCCTCGTTTCCCTCCCTTCTGCCCCCTTCTCACAACGCCTTTGGCCTCATTCATTTCCATGCAGCAAAATATTCCTAGCTCCAGAGGTGGGGGAAGAACCACAAAGAAAACTCAGGCCTTTCTCTCCCTGGAGCATGAACGCTATCGCACTCCCGGGCCATGGCCTTGGCTGGCCCCCTTCCTGGAATGTTCCTCCTCCAGGTGTTCATGTCGGGGGCTTCTCCTCAGCCGAAATGACCCTTTGTCAGAAAGGCTAGGGGCACCTGCCCAACTTACCATCACAACACCCTCCTTTACTGCTTCAGGCATTTATCAGTCTGTGAAATTATCTTATTTGTTTATTGTCTTTCTCCTCCTCAGATGTCATCTCCATGAGAACTAGGTCTATGTTATTTCTTTAATGCCAGTAAATAGGTGTGGAGTGAATGAATGAATGAACGAACGATATAAAGATCCTCACTGTGGGGTTAGCTCATTCCGCTTCCTTTACAAATGGGGAAATGGAGCCCTTTTCCCTAAAAAGAGGAAACAGAGAAGCAGGTAATGCAATTCTACCATGCTAGCTGTTTCTGGAGTGCTAAACTTGGATGTGATTTATTCAAATGAAGACTCTGGGGAAATTGTTTCAGAGGGATCCATAAAACAAATGTCATTTTCACCTGGAGAATTCACCCAACCTTCTAACCAATTTCAAATATAGTTCTTTAATGCAGATTTGACAAATTTGAAATCTCTTACACAAAGCCATTTATCATCGAATGTGTGCCTACCCTGCACCACAGTTTAAGTTACAGCTTTTTAATGGGGTAAAACATTTCTATAAAATCATCAAAATACCTTAAACCAAAACTGCCTGTAAGAAATAGATGAGTTTCAAGCATTGATTCAACCCCTGAAAACGTCAGCCTTGCCATTGGCACCATGGGCACTTCTAATAAAAGCAGCTAAGGAGGTATAATGAATATCCAATGAACCATTTTGTATGTCTATGTGGCTTCTCGAATTGGAAATAAATCAATGAGCCTTACAAAATGCATATTTTAGTGGTATATTCATAAACAATAATCTTGTTCTTCTATCATGACTCGAGTGTCATTCTTTTTATAACACAACTGAAGATTTAATAATTTATTTTATATATACATGACCCAGAGCTTAAAGGGGGAGGGCAACCTAGTGCATGTTTGATTTTTAAAACATCCTTGTGTGTGGAAGCTATGTGAATCATAAAGGTAAAACCAAAGCACTCACAATCTAGTAGTAAACATGGGAACATGTGAAACTGGTAAACAACGTAGAAACTTCCAAGAATACAATACCAGAAGGTAGCCTGGACCAAATGCCGTGGGCTAGTGATTGAAACAGACGGCATGAATCCTGCTTTGCAGGCACCTCTTGGCCGGCTCAGCCAGGGCAGCAGTCTCACTGGATTGAAACAAGTTCCTCCAGCAACAGTGTGGTGTGTTCCCCTGAAGAACCGCCCCCCGACCCACCACCACCTCAACCCTGCCAAAAGGTTCAGCTGGGCTGTCCCCCCGCCCCCACCGCCACTTCCTCAGCTGGAAATGGGTGAGTTGCTGTCCCTCCCACTGGCATGGGCTCAAACCCTATGATCCAAAGCTGCCTCTCTATCTCAGCAACTTCCCTTCCAGAGGCCAAATATAACCAGCCCTTTCCCGGCTCACAAAAATTCCAATCAGACGGCTGTGCACAGTGACAACCGGCCAAAGAACGTCTCCCCAGCCCACAGCCAAAAATAACAGCCACTTGGTGAGTATGGGCTAGAATTCTTTTTTTCCTGTTGTTGGGATTTTGTTTGGAGGTATTTTTGTTTTGGTTTTGGATTGTTTTGTCTTTGTCATTTGGAAGTAAACGGAGTAACCGAAGAAGTTGCTATGTCAACATCCCATGTTAGACCCATGGGTTTCAATCTCGTTGTGGGGGGTCAGGACCAGAAAGGTATTCATCTCCTCCACCTCCCCAGTCACCCATATAGAAGGACAGTCTAGTAAGTGCATCTGCCCGACTCTGTCCTGCAGTGCCTCCTGCACAGCCATCATCACACAGGGACCGACCACTAGGAAGCCTTTTCTCCTCAGTCCAGCTGGAGTGACTGGAAGAGGCTCATCTCTGGGGCTGGATGGGGTCAATCCCATGTTTATACCCATGATGCACCTGGGCAGCCAGCAGGCTGTGGGCCCCAGAGCTGTCAGTTCTGTGCCCTCCGCAAGTACGAAAATGACTTAAATTATTAATTTATTTCTTTAAAAGTACACAGTTTTCAACAGCTACCAAGCCCACTTTTGATCTGCCTCCTGACACACAAGGCTCTTGTCAACCAGGTTCTCTGCCGGCCAACAGACACGTCTTGTTAAATCTTACCTAGCGGGTGACACTAAATGGAACTGTGCTAAGGAGATCCAGGCTGGGAAAGGTGAATATCTCCACTGTGCCCTATTTCCAAATGCAATGAATAATAAGCAATTGTGCAAAACTATAGCCTTCAATTGTTGGAACACCTTTGTTCTTTTGTTCTTCAAAGGCAGAATGTTTTCTGGCATGTTGCTACCTGAGGAAAAAAAACACTCCCTTAATTTATACATGTGCGTGCATATCACACAGATACATCTCATTTCTTGTCGCATTGCATGCTGTCCCAGGACCAATAAATAATTTATGTATTTAATGCATTTATCAGCTCTCCTGTGTGTGTGTGTGTGTGTGCGCGCGCATGCGTGCGTGTGTGTACGTAGACATATTTTACGCACCCGTGTCAAACATGTCTTCTATATTAACAGAAAGCCAGCAACCTCTCGGGTGTTTCTCCACCATGAAATCAACTTTGTGTCTTATGCATCAAATGAGTGAAAAGTGGTAACAGGTCCCTGTTCTTTACGCAAAGCTAAGCGCTTGTTTCCACCAGAAAGGGAGCTGTACTAAGCATTTCACCTTGCATGTTTTCTAAAATTGCTCCCCTCCCTTATTCTTTTCTAAGGAAGGTCTCTATTACTCCAGGGCCATGTAGACTGTAGAGGGAAAATGGCTCCTAAGTTTCAACTTGTTCTATTTGGGTTGCCTTTTCTTTGCTTCCCCCTCAGAATATTTCTCATGCTTGTCATCAAGAACAGCTTCTGAAAACCCAGCAGTGTCAAGTGTGGTAACAGGTGTGTGTGTTTGGCAGTCCTCACCTCCACTGCTATCCATGGGCTCCAACTTGGTCATCATTCACACCCTCGTGGCAGCAGTGTCTTGGGGTGCTACCAGCAAGATGACAAGCAGCAAGAATAAGCACAAGGGTAGCAGCTGCAGTGGGGCAAAGTCAGGTGACTGCACCTGGCTAATGATGCCTTTCTGCTCCAGCCGCCTCTCTCCACCCTCCTTTCTCAACTGGCTTTTGTGTTTCATGGATGCCATGAAAGAATCACCAGAATGATACAATCTGAGAGGAAGCGATCTCAGAAACATCTAGTTCAACCTGCTCATTTTAAAGATAAGGAAATCGGAGCCCAGAGCATTTAAGTTCCTTGGCCAAGCTCAGGCAGGTGGTTGCTGGCAGAGTAATGACACGAATCAATTAACTGAACCTACTCTAATGGTCTTTCCACCATTACACTGTGGCTTTCCAACATTTGTTAGCACAATCCACTGTATGGAATAGATTTTACATCATGACCCACAATATCTGTACATGTATACAACTGACACAAAAGTCTCACAAAACAATACTTATCTTAACTGTATGTGACACACTGTGGTATTTTCTATTGTAGTACATTCATTTTAAAAGATTCTGGAGATTGCTTGGCAGCGTGTATACTAAAACACAGAGAAGACTAACATGGCCCCCACACAAGGATAACATGCAAATTTCCCCCATATTTTCTTCACATTTACCAAATGTTCCCTTTCTTTCCAGGGATAATATTTATAGATACACAGTCAAATAATTTGCATTTTTCCTAATTAGATACATCTACTGAATGTCTAGGAAGGTGGGGTTGAATTAGAGACAGAGAGGGGTTCCTTCCAGCTCTAACCTGTCAGGCATCCAATCAGGAGTGATCTTACTGTCTGATCTGTCCTTAATTCTGAAAGACAGAATGATCTAGTAGAGAGAACACTGGGTCTAGTCCTGGCTCCCCCATCTTCCAAGTGTGACTTGGGGTGAATTTTCTCTGGGTTCTGCTATCTCAACTGCAAGAGCAAGCTGTTGTTAACTGACAGAGTTCTGAGAAATGAACAGAATAATGCAAATGAATGCAATAAGAAGCTCTATTCACAAGACTGGTCCTGGAACAGCAATGGTCTTAAATTCTCACATTTCAGAGAAATATGGTGTCTCAAGATGTTTCTGGATTCTCATCAAAACACCTGCATAATGTATTATGAATAAATTTGGCATAATAAAGAAAAACTATATTTTGGAACTGACTCAGTTTTAAATGCATTTGCAGGTGTTTAGAGAGGAGAGGTTGACCTTAAATCTTGAAGAGATTCAGCCTCAGAAAAGCAGAAGTCATTGAGGTCAAAGATGACTCCATGCTCTTGAAAGGGAAAGGTGGTCAGTTACAAATTGAAAAACATATTCAAGAAAGGTTGCTGTTAGTGAGTATGAAGAGGAATAATTGAATGAACATATGGTAATATGTTCAGCTACAACAGCCATGCTGAAGGCTGGTGGTGCAAGTGAGGTAGAGAGAATGAGAAGAAAGAGTTCCAGGTATACTCGGAGCTGCCCCGGCTGCTTTTGAAGAAGGCATCTCTCTAGGAGATGGTTAGGCTTGGTTTCAGTGGTTTCCAGCTTTGGATTCACTAAATCCAATAAAGATTGTTAAAACTGATATAGAAACTATTTGTGAAAATGTTCAAAATGTCTGCAGTGACCTTGCCAAGAGTCAGTTAGAAGGATCCGTGACAGCTGAAGCGTTAGGCAAAGCCATTCAGAAGCTGGTTGTGAAGCTGTGCTGGGAGATACGGCAGCCCTGGCACCGCTAGTTACCAAGGGCTGCTTCGTGGCTGCTACTGCCGTGGGAAACAGAGCAGAAGTTGTCACAAAGATCCTGCAGAGGAGGAGGACCGGGGCGTGGGTAGAGTGGGCGAAGGTGGCGTGGAAGTGGCCTGTTCTAATTCCTAAAATAGTGCGTTATCACTATTAATGAGCTGTTACAGGAAGTCAGAGCTGTGTTTCTCACCAATAACCTCAGAGAAATCACTTGGGGGAAAAAAAAGACCAAAGAAAAGGTTATTGGTTTCAGTTAGGGGGTTTCAGGTAACAAAGTGCATGATGGTTTACGGCTGACACTGCACGCCCACATAGAACACGTTTTGTGTTTTTGAATCAAAAGACACTTGCATGTTCCTTTAAAAAGAAAAAGTCAGCTATGCTTACTAAATTTATTCCACAACCCACCATCCACGGTGGGGAAGGGTGAGCCTTGAGCGCAGGCGGTGCTCCCTCTACCCACCAGGCTCACCTCCAGCCTGCTCTCACCCTCTCCTCCAGCACCTACTCCCAATGCACCTCTCATCCCAGAGCTTTTCCAGTGCCCTCTGGAACCTCTGTTCCAAGGTGAGAACCTCCCCTCGACTTTAGCCTGGAGGTGAGGGGGCTTCCTTCCTCTTCCTGTTCCCTTTGGAGCCTGGCTCTTTCACCCACTCGCTGCCCACCCCACTCCTCCCAGACTCCCTGGGCCCAGAGAGGGAGGACCGGAGTCCTGCTTGCCTTGCCCCTCAGGGATACCAGTGCTCTTCTGCCTTCAGGTAAATCCCTCCTTCTCTCCTATGCCACCCGTTTACTGCCACTACCCTAGACCTCCCACTGGCATCTTAGGTGGCTCACCACCTTCTCTTCTATACCAGAGCTTGCCATCAACTCAGGCATTTTAATATCCATGTGGACAACACATCCAGTGCAGCGGCCCTCCCTCCCCTCTGTCCCCTCCCTCCCCTGGGTACAAGCCTGACTTTGGGATCACCTAGCATTGTCTCACCTGAGGTATCCTCCATCCTCTGTGCCCCATTCTTTTCATCTTCCCCCATTCTCTCAGCTCCCTCGTGGTCTGGCTTCCTTCCCCTTCTAAACTAGACTCTAGGGCCCAGAACTTCAACCACTCTTTTGACAATACTCTAAATCAAGGGTCACAAATTTATTTTATAAGGCACATCCAACAGTGAAACAAGAAAAATAATCAAGCACACATCTCTGACATTCACTCACTCATTCATTCATTCATAAATTGCATACATTTTACTACTGGAAGGACATTTTCTTCATTTTAAAACATACCACAAACATAGACAGGCATAAACAGTAAGATTTGAAAAGGCCAATATAGTAAGAACATCAGTATTCTCTGTGCATTCCCAGTGGGTCATCTCACACAGCCCCTGGAGGCACACACACCCCAGTTTGGGAACCACAGCTCTAACCCCCATCACTCTCTCTCCCCTCTGTCACATCCACTCTGAGAAACCAACCCTGAACCCACTCAGCCTGAGTGTCCTGTTCTCTGTGAGGTGGCGAAATGATGCTGGGGGTCCATCTGGGTCCCAGGTAACCTCTCTGGACTCACCCTTCTCTCGGGGCAAAGTCACTGAGCACCTCAAGGGGTAAAGTCGAGCCTATTGGCAAGAAAATTTCCTTCCTCTTTGTACCACCAGCACCGAGGACAGTGTCTGGCACTGGCAGGTGATCCCCAGTGTTTGCTGTATTGCATTGTGCACACACGTGACACCTCCATCACTCTGGCTGCGTTGGTGCAAAGGTGCGAAAAGCCCACAGAGAAAGCACAATCAGTCTCAGGGTCCTAGGAGGGCACGGGCTTGGTTCTGAAGCTCCGTGAGGGTCACTGGCCCCCACAGCACCTGTCTGTCTGCTGTGACCCCAGCAATAGATGAGGCCGTCAGAAGCCAGACACCCACAGCCAACCCAACTCTAATTAGGCCACGTGTGCCTGAAGGAGTGTAATTAAAGCCCATTTCACATCTTGACTGTTCTAGGGGCTTGCTCTGGAGACAGGCAATAGAGCCCCTCCAGACAACCTTCTCTTTACCCACATGCTTGGAGCAGTCTGGGCCAGGGGCACCTCCATTTCCTTCCACCTGCCCCTCACAGAAGGAGTCCCTTGGCTATCAGGGGGAAGATGTTGGCGGAAGGGGGACAAGTCTTACAGAAGCAATAATGACGGGGACTTAAGCACTGCTGCCGGAGCCGGCACATAGGAGAGGTGACGGTGTGAGCCAAGGAGATGTGCTGTGGGCAAACTCTCCTCTCTTGCATTCTCTGCCCCACCCCCGACCCCTGCTCCCCCCCAGAGATGCATCCCAGGTACCAGTGTCTGTAGAAGGACACATGACAGCTACTGCACTTCCCAAGGTGAGGGAAAGATGATTCAGACAAAACTCCCTCACCTCCTGTCAGTTCTTCCATCTTTTTCTTCCCTTCCTAGTGCAGCTTTTTGTAGTCAGTGGTCCATGGACTGACCCCCAGCATCAGAGTCACTTACAGGCCTAATAAAAACACAGAATCCTGGTCTCAGACAGATTGAACGAGAAACTGCAACGGAAGCCGAGAAATCTGCACGCCAACATTGTTTTGCTCCTTAAAGTCTGAGAACCACTGGAACACAGTTACTTCTCCTCTGTTCTCCCCAACGACACCTCATTAACCTGCAGCCCCTCTCCATCGCGCCACCAACCTGTCTGCCCCTCCACTCCTCAGGCCGCCACGACGAAGCCAGAGGGGACTCAAATGGAAGGACTCAGGCAGGAAGGAGGCCCCCTGCACTCTCACCTTCCTACGCTGACCATGAGCGCCTCCCTTACTGCGCTTGGCTTTCATCCACGACATCCCCTCACGTGGTTCCCAGAGGCCACACTGACGCTAACGTGGCCTGTCCAAAATGCATACTGGGCAAGCCGGGTACTTAATACGCTGAACTCAAATAAAGTTGCCAGGAGGAAACCAAGTAAATCGGGGAGCTGAGATTTGGCCTAATGTTGATCTATTTTTAGCCAAAGCACCCATCTACAAATAAGTCTCTACTACTAGACTGACAAAGATGGAAACGTCAATCAGCGCTAAGCAAGAGTTACAAGTAATAAAGACGTATGCCACCTACTCACGTCCCGGGGACGGGGTGTGAATTTGAGATGACCATGGATGGCCATGACCATGAAGCACTTAAAACTCAAAGAAAACTCCCTGAACCATTCTTCCGCCCACAGAATTTCCGTGGCACCGGTCCCCATGCAGCTCTGAGGAATAAGCTATTTTCCTACGTGAACAAATAGAGTTATTGCTACCCGTGCTCTGAATCAAGGATGAAAAGGAAAGGTGAGAGGGAGAGGGAGGGTGTGAGAGCGAAGAGGTGGAGGTGAGGCGCAGAAATACGCAGGAAGGAGATCGGAAACCAAAAGAAAAGGAGCCAGGTGCTCCTCCCAGGGAGGAAGCAGCCAAGCAGGCGGCTTGTGACTCCAAGGCACCGGGTGGCTCCCCCGCACCCATACTAACGGTCCCACAGGACTGCGGCCTGGCTAAAACGATGCATGTCAAAGGGCTCTGGAGATGGCAGAGTGTTCCCCGTTCAGGGTGTCAGCTCCCTGTGTGTGACCAAGGAGCTGCTGCCTCTTTCCAGCAGCCCTCCCAGAGGCTCAGGTCACCACAGGCTAAAAAGGACGCACACCCTTTCCCACGAGCGGACGCACCAGATTACCTGGGGACCTTAACGAGGGTGCTACTTCAGCAAGAAACTGCAAACGAGACGATAACACGCCCTGGGAACATGCTGAGTATCTACTGTAACACACAGCCCTACCAGGAGTCTGCGCTCCACGTCTGTTTTAACGGATTTACACACATTTGTTCTGAGACCAGCAGGGCCTGAGCCACAGCTTCCTGCATTCTGCCGCGTCAGCATGAAAAGACTTGCTGCCATAGGCCGGTACAGCTCCCTCTGGGGCTCTCCACCTCCTCAGAGCCTGACTAAGATGAGACACTTACCCCACAACGTAATGAAGAGACGGTTCTCAGGTCTGACTCACCCCTTCGGCTACCGGCTGCCAGGGCCACTAAACAGCAGGCGTTCCTATAAAGTGCGCTTGCCACCAGGACCTGGCCACTAGAGGGAGCCAGAGAGCAACGAGGGCCCAACGTTTCCCCAGAAACGTGGGCTCCCCTGGCTCCTCTGGCTCCCCTCCCCGACTCCCTCCTCCAGCCCAGACACTGGGAGGCTTCACAGCACTTGCGGATCCACGGAAACAAACATGTCACCTTCACTGTATAGTTCCTCGGTAAACTCTTATTTTCTTCCTCCTCAAGTTTGGGTGGAAAACAAAACAATTATTTAAAAAGCAGCACACAAGAACCTAAACATTATTTATGTCTCTAATTATCTCATTCTAGTGGGTATTTTAGTCCCTGTCTGGTCAGGACATTAATTATCTTCATAACTACAGCAAAAGTTAAATAATAAGCACCCAAGGCTACAGCACTACTCTAATGTGCAAGCTTAAATGAACTTATAAATTTTATTAATGGATGCTTTATACAACTCCATATATTATAAATCAAAGAAGAAACCTATTTCTATCTTTTAAGGGTGCAGTGAAAAAGCTTTAACATTATTGAGGATAATTTTTATTAAGTTTAAAACTCTTTTTTTTTTCAGTAATGAGACTGTTATGCGGATAATTTAATCTAGTTTGTCATGAGGCACCCCGGCTTGTTAAATAAGTTAATAAATGACTGTGCATTAATCAAAGTGACAAAGCTATGAAGAGCTGGGGATGGGAGACAATTCTGGTGATAGTATTAATTAGTATTTAATTAGAAACTTAGGGCCCATAAATTAAAAAAAATCATGGTAGAGACATTTATGCAAATTGCTTAGAGCCTGCAGTGGAGTTAGCTTTGCTTTAAAGAAACATGATTTTTTTCCCTAGCATACTGTACATAGCAGCACTGTGGCCACATCACGTGGCTTAAATGAGCTCTTCTTTTGTTTCCAATTTGTTCCAATTACAGGCCTGTAAATTCAAATCATTCTTTGGACTGTGTTGATTGAAATGTAGAGTTTCTACAATTTCTACTGGGAGCTCTTTTTTTTTTTTTCAAATAAAAAAAGAGAAATGTTTCAGAGAAATAAGGAGTTTCAGATTCTTTTTCTGCTGTTTTAATTAAGATGTGCGCCACCATTTTCTAAGAACAATTGTGGATTCCATTTGGTACACAAACAATGCCTCCTTTTTAATCCTAGTGAGCTGTAACTGGGTTTTGTTATGTGATATTATATTGAAGACTGCATGGACTCAACTGCCATCATTTTTATTATAATCATAGTACTTTTTCCTTTTCTCTCAATCACATGCTTTGATAATGGGCAATTTTTGATGGCCCCAAAAGATAATAACCTTTTGGTTCTGAACGTCACTGCTTTCCTAAGGTACATGTCCTCTTTTTCAGCTTTATTATTGATTGCATTTATTCAAGAAAGGTTATCCACAGTAAAACTGCTTTTTCTATTCAACAGTCTATCTCTGTCATGGTTCATTTATGTGTGAGCATGACGGACTGAAACCCGTATTATCCACAGCTGACAAGTGTCAGGCCGACAGTTCAATCAGCCCTTCCTTAAGATGATGCCCAGGGCCCTGTGTTTGAAGTAGGACAATAAAGAAGGCAACACAATCAGGGTCAAACTGATCCAATCCCTGTATATAAAGGGGATTCTGCCTAATAACACAGTGCGATTTTTTTCCCCTCTCCAAACACATTAGTCCTTAAACAGTGACTTGGCCCTTAAGAAAATCTGTGAGTGACATGAAAATGCTGAAGTTTTAACGTGGTTGGTTTATCCCTAACCTCTTGGGGCTGCTGCTTTGTGCAGACTGGTTTTGTCAAAGTCAGAAAAATAATGTATTCAGTGTCTGATCATTTTTAGGGAGTTATTTGAACGGGATTTTAAGTCAGACATCCTGATGTTGACACAGGGATCATTTTCTTGTCCTTTTGTTTTACATTTGTGGAACAGATCATTTGCATGGGCTAATAAATTTAAATCTCCAAAATGCCTACAAAAATGAGCTCCCTTCAGCAACACTCCTCAACTCCCTCCACCCGCCTAGGACGCAGAGTTGCTGGATGTTTCTTGATAGTAGGTCTCTCTAGAATACAGACTAGACTGCAAACATACCTCCAAGTTAGTGCTCTCTCAGCCTGGGCAACACTTCTACTCCAACGTGTATGAAAACATTTTGCTGCAAGTCCTATCAACCAACGGCAGAGCCAACGTTGATCAAATGCTTAAAGCGCCCAGTGGGCTCCCTGGAGGGACCAGGAGACTGTTACCTTTGCTGTTCCCCAGGCTTCGAACCGCTGCAGAGGATGGCAGGCAGGGGAGGGCTGCTCACCTGTTTGATAGATGCCTTTCATAGGGAGGAAGCCAAAGACCCCCTGAAAGCTTCATAACATTTTCAAGGGAGAAGGCACCACACAGAATATCAACTGCAACCTCCAGGCTCTGGGGACCAGGGAGGCTCAGAGACGCTTGTGACTTCCAGTGTCAAGGAGACAGTAAAAGGCAGCGCAAGGACAGAGTTAACGAGAGCAACAGATCCTCCGTATTTTGCTTCTTTTTATCTGGCACTACTGGGCAGACCCAAGTTAACGTAGACGGGTCTGCTGAAAAGCAGAATCCCCAAATCACACTGAGTCATGGTGCCCGGGGCTACCAAACAAGACCTTATATCAATTCTCTTCCTGGACAATTCTAGAAGTTCTGGGTAATATATTCTTTGCGTGCTGGTTATTCTCCATTTTCACTAACCTATCCTGTTCCATCCATTTACCCACACTTACTGCCCGACTCTGCCCCTACAGACCACACTATCCAGGCTCTCTTGGTGCCTAGAGACCAGGGAGAGGAGCTGACAACAGTCAATCGAAGGGTGGGTGGAGAGAGGCAGAGTGTGCCTTCCTTCCTCACCCCCCGGCTTGTTTCACCTTCTCTGAAGAGGCTGACCCTTTCAGCATCCCTGCTTCCACTAAGCCCCTCCTCCAAGGCTCCCGCTGTCATGCATCCAGTACTGTTGGTTTCCTTCTCTTTGCCCTTTAGTCTCCAGGACTAGGAGTTCCCCACTGTGGCTAGTCTCTGGGTACCTCCACGTGCCCTCCATGTGTTTGTTCACCTAAGCCTGCCCCTACTTCTAAACACAGTCCCTTCTTTAAAGTCACCACTGGAAACATCTCAGGTGACTTCTGTTTTCTGCAGGGACCCTGACTGACACAGTGAATTACTGAGCTTCCTAACTGGTCTTCCTACCTCTAGTCCAGTAGTTCTTAACATATTTTGGAACCTCATAGAGAATCTGATGAAAGGTACATGTTCTCTCCTCAGGAAAAAAAAAATCACTTACATACATATGCACAAAATTTTGCGTACAGTTGTAAAGTGTTCTCAGACTCCTTAGAGGCTATCTACAAATCATCTAAGCAGTCCATAGAAACTCCAGTCCATTCTCCCCACCTCTGGTAAGTGAATCTTCCTAAAACATTCATTTCTTACATTTGATCACATTCATTTTCTCCTCAAAAACCGGTAGTGGTGTCCTACTAACCACCATAAAGCATGAAGCCCAGAATCCTCAGCAAAGCATTCCAGGCTGCATCTGACAAGCTACTGTTGAGAAAAGATCTCAAGAGAAGGAATTTAATACAGGGGAGTGGTTACAAAGATGTTGGAAGAGATGAAAAGTGAAGGGGATGGTAAGACAATCCAAAGATGAGCACAGCAGGAAGCGCATGGGCTGGAGAGACAAAGGGGGGAGCTCAGGAGCCAGGTCTGCCTGGTGGGGCTGGGATCACAGCAGGGGACTTCTGGGCAGGGCCTGGCGCCAGGAGGTCAGAGCCACTGCGGTGATGCTGCCCGAAGCAGGAGGAAAGGGAGAGGAATATCCTGGCTCCTTCTCCCCTGCTGCTCTCCAGTCTTCCACAGAGCGCACTACCCAGATGCCAGCTGACACTGAAGCCTGCAGGGGCTCTGTATCTTGAAGTTCAGAGTCTGGGAAGGTGGGTGATGGATCTGAGAGCAAACAGACAAATGCCTCAAGCAAAACCCCTTCACAATCTTGCCTCGCCTGCCCTTGGAACCATGATGGAAACTGAGCTGTCCTTGGAAGGCTCATTCTTCTAATATCTTTTGTGCACCAACTGTGCACCAGGCACCAGTTGCAGGAGGAAGGCTAGGGAATGCAACCCAAGAATTGCAAGTATATAATTAAGCCTGAGGCTGATGGCTTGCTCAGGCAGAAAAGTAGCCAGGTGGTTAATTAGAGCAGAAGACCACAGAGGCTTGGTTGAACTGATGGAGAAGCAGAAACTCAGGTGAGACAAGGCAGAAGTTTATTATTACGGTAGGCAGCGAAACCTCTAAGGATTAATCAGAGGCTTCCAAAAATGTTATTGACAGGTTTGAAAGAAACCACAACCCTGGGCCTTTAACTCCAGTTGTAAAGGGACTAGATGTACTGGGAGCAGCAGTTGTACACTGAAATCTCTGGTCAGGGGAGGTAAAAAAGTAAAGCTGCTATGGTATATTCCACACAATGGAATATTATTCAGCACTAAAAAGAAATGAGCTATCAAGCCACAAAAAGACATCATGATATGCATTTAAGTTTCCTCTAAGTGAAAGAAGTCAACCTGAAAAGACTATATACTACATGATTCTAAATGTATGATATTCTGAAAAAGGCAAAATTATGGAGAGAATAAAATCAGTGGTTGCCAGGGAGGGATGAACAGGTGGACTACAGAGGATTTCTAGGGCAGTGAAACTGCTCTGTATGATACTATAATGGTGGATATATGTCATTATAAATTTTTCTAAACCCATAGAATGCATAAACCAAGAGTGAACCATATGTAAACGATGGGCTGTGGGTGATAATGATGCGTCAGTGTAGGTTTATCAACTGTAACAGATGTACCACTCTGGTGGGGGATGTTGATAATGGGGGAGGCTATGCATGTGCGGGGACAGCAGGTATATGAGAAGTCTGTGTCTTCTGCTCAATACTACTGTGAACCTAAAACTGCTCTGTTAAAAGTCTGTTTTTTTAAACACTAAAAATAATAATAACCAAATATAAAGATGACTGGGTCCCATCTAGCCACTTCTCACCAGCTCACAAGAGACTATTAAACTTTCAAAGCCAGTTGTTAAACACAGCATTGTTCAAAATTAGATTATTTAAGCTTACAATCAAATAAATCTTATTTAAAAATAAAGGTAGTAAAAATAAATACTCAGAATGTATTGCTTTCTAATTACTTTATTACCACCCATGCTCTTGAGGCTGTCCATCGCATCTGAATGGTGGGAACACCACGTGAGGGTGTGCTGCTGTGCAACTCTCCCCAACCCCATGAGGGCCTAGGGAATATTCACACCACAGGAATGAGCAAACACTCTGAATCAGGGCTTGATTTGTTGTGTTGATTGTCTAGGTCAGGGGTTGGCAAACTATAGCACACAAGCCAAATCCAGACTACAGTCTGTTTTTGTATGACCCACATTTTTACATTTTTAAAGGATTGTATTTTTCAAAAAAAAATAATTAAGAAAAGAAGAAAGAGACTGTCTGTGGTCTACAATATGTAAAATATTTACTATCTGGCTCTTGACTGAAAAACTTTGCCAGCTCCTTGTCTAGACCTAAGAAAGTGATGGGTAAGATGTTAATAGAAATTAAACTTAAAAGTGTATCCCATCTGTAATCATTACATTGTGAATGGCACAGAAACTTGAGGAAATATTCTTCCAGGATTTGAAAGCTATGACCACATTAGCCAAGAAGTCTCTCACATCACCAATGAACAAGTGAAGGTCCAACATACATCTTCCTTTCATGTTCATCTTATCTGTCAGTGTGAATGAAATATCAACCAACATTCATGTCGGAACGATACTCGTGAGCCAATGGCTGAGTTTGGATGGCAACCAAGCATTCATTTGCAGTCTGATTTTGTGAAATCACAGTTGAATTGCAGCCATAGGTTAACTCCAGACACAAGAGTTCGGGGAAAAAAAAAACAGGAAAGCATTATCTGAGAATCAATGGGCTTAAGAGCATTCTGTAATAAAGAGTACTGTATATTTTATTATCATTTGTAAGTTGTAGGTTATACTTCCTTTATATCAGGAAAATTTATAATAAATCTATGGACATATATACGTGAGTATTTTTTAAAGCCAGTTATTAAACTTTTACCAGCACACCACTGACCCCTCCCCCAGGGTCTGACTTAACTGGTCTGGAGGATGACCTTGGCAATGGGATTTTAAAATTTCCCCCAAGTTATTCCAATGTGTAGCCAATATTGAGACTAACTGGCTTAGGGGAAAGATCAAAGTGCAGGGAGCAGAACCCTCTTAAGATTTTGTTCTCTTTGATCAGAAAGTCCACTTGAATCTGACCAAGCAGGCACTGGGAGTGAGCATGAGGGGATGTGCTGAGGTGGGAAGGGTGGGAGGTTCTGCCAGGAACTGGACATGCCTCACTGGGCTGACTTTTTCCCAATTTCTCAGAACGAAATTTTCCTGGATCAGCATTCTCACAGTCTCCTAGACATGCAACTATTACTTCCTTTCCCAAAATTATCCTCACTGTAGCTCTACCGGAGGTCCCTTTTCCTCTTCTGTCTCCTGCCTAAATCTTACCATCCCTCATGTGCCAGCTTAGATACCCTCTCTCCGCTCAGACCTTCCCCAGGAGGACAGACTTGTTCATTCCCCACTCCAGCATGCACTTACTCCTTGCTAACGAAACCATGATTAATTAGGGACAGCACTGTGCCCAGTTAAATACTGCTTCCGGGCCTCCCTTGTAGCCAAAGTGGCCACGGTGACACACTTCTAGCTAATGAGACCTAAGCTGAAAGCTGATGAGGGTTGAGAGCAGAGCTTGTGTTTTCCTGATAAAAGTGTTAGACTCAGCTGGGGCAGACCCCTCCCCTTGTCCCCTGCAGCAGTCATTTCCAGAGTGTGAGGCAACCAGCCATCTGCAAAGGATGGAAGTGGAGAAAAACAATGGAGCCACAACAGCAGCCCCTGACTTCTTGCCTTTGGAAGTTTTGTTCTGTGAGAAAAAGAATTCCCTAATTGTTCAAGCCGCCCCTGCTTGGATATTCTGTGGTTGTGGCCAGATGAAATCCAGGTCCAACCATCCCACAGTGACTGCCCCTCCTGTAACTATGTCCATCTACAGATTTGTTCAGCACCACCCACAACAGCACTCTCCCATGTGTGAATGGGTCAGGTCCCAGGCATTTAACCATAAGTCAATTGTTTGAAATTTGGATGCACTTTCCCTGTAAGACAAGACTGTCCTAGAAAATCCAGAACAAAGGTTTACAGCAGTATGTCAGCTCTTGGAATAATCAAGGTGATTAGAAACAAGATTTGGGCAGAGATAGGCTCAGACAGCTTCAAAAAGAAGTTAGGTCTCCAACAGTGATTTGTAAATAGGAAGGAAATAAAGAAGACTGATTCCTAAGGATTTGGCTTCTGCCCAGAACTTATTTTTGAGGCAGGAGGATCGTGTGTAGGTACAGCATGAACTCAGTGGGTGCATGTGCTTGGATCAGAATGTAAAGGGCATAGAGCACGGAAAGGCCACATCTTAGAAGTGCAAGAGAAAAGAGCCAGTGACAGCTGTACACTGCATTTAGCCAACCACATTAGCAATAAATGTTATGTACACGGTTGCATTCTATTTTTGTATCGTATTAAAGGATATAATATTGGTAATTGTTCTTAACAGAATCGCAGAGAGATGGAAATACTATATGGTATGATGGAATGCTGTTCTCTTACCATTGATCATTATAATAAGCCTGCTCAGTCATTACTTACAAACCATGCTTCAAGTCTGCCAGTGAGGGAGACCAAAATGAGGTGATAAACAAAATTGGTTTCCTTGCTAAATGCGATGCCTAAGTTTTAAGATATTTTGCTGAAGTTTTAAACTGATCGTCAATTAGTCAATGAGCTATGGCAGGCAGTGTATTTCTGGGTAATTAGTGTGTGTCTTAGGGGTGTTATTTGGCATGAGGCTGAGGGCAAAGTAATTTGTATCTCCCAGGAAGTGCAATAATTGCCTCAAGCTGAACTGCTCGGAAAGTGTATTAATTCTATTAGGGAACATTTATGTTATTTTATATGGCATCCTGTATATTCATGAAGTGTACTCATAAACCATGAATTATTCATTTCCGGGGCATTATCACATGAGGGTAGCCTCACTGATAACCAAGGAAAAGGGTGGGGCTGTTTATGCAGCTGGACAAGTCATGTTATCTTGGAAATGAGGCATGTTGGCTTGTGACATTCATCTTGTTAGGAGACCACTGGATCCTAGGAGGATGAGTGGTATCTTGGGACAGGTAAGGTCAAAGGTAAGGCCTTACTTAAAACTGGCTTTTCAGAATGCCAGCAGGCCTTCTTTAGAGAGCTGGCTGTGCAGCCTGTGGGGGAAGCCCCGCCAGAGCTGAGAGCTACAGGGATTCCAGGCTTGATCTTGCTACTTCTGGACACCTTCTTTTCCAAACTTGCTCAGGATGCTCAGGGCACAACAAAGCCATTCATTCATTCATTTATTCAACAAATATTTATGAATGAATGCTCAGATAGTATACCAGTTATCTATTATTTTGTAATATATTACCTCAAAACTTAGCAGCCTAAAGCAACGCACACTTATTAGCTCACAGTTGAAGAGGGTCAGAAATCATGTTTGGCTTAGCTGGGTCCCCTGTTTCACAGCCTCCCACAAGCCTGAAGCCACGGTGTCAGCCCAGAGTTGTGGTCTCCCCTGAAGGCTTGTCTGGGGAAGGGTCTGTTTCTGAGTCAGTTCCAAACCCTCAGTTTCTTGAAGGCTGTGAACTGAGGGCCTGCATTCCTTGATGGATGGTGACCAGAGGCCACCTCTGGCCCCTTGCCATGTGGGTCTCGCCAGTATGGAAACCAGGTTCATCAAAGCATGTAAGCCAAGCAGGCAAGGAAAAGGTCACAACCCTCTGTAACTCAAGTGCAGAAGTGACATCGTGTCACTGTTGCCATATTCTGTTGATTCAAATCAAATCACAAATCAGGAAGATGGCAGGGAGATGGAAAGAAGCAGGTGCACATTTTAGTTTAAAATCGACCTCCTCAGTGAGAGTACGTGTACCACAAGTAACCAGTTTTCTTCATGCTGCTCCTCTTTGCCCATTTTTAAGGGAAACACACACACACACAAAGGGGAAGAAAGAATCTTGTACTCATGGTGGGGAGAGAAAGAGGAGGACAGGATAACACAGGTGAGGGTGACAAGAGAGGGGCAATGTGAGAAGGGGATGCAGGAAGCACCTGGAGGGTGTGGCCCACTCCCTGCACTCCCAGCTGTGTTAGCTTGGGTGCTCTGCTTCACTTCTCCATGCTTCTGTTTCCTCTTACGTAAAAATATCTGCCTTTCGGGATTATTGAAAAGATTAAATTGAGTAACAACCTTCTACATACCTGATACGTCATCGGCATGGCTCCTCTCTGCTCACTTCATCCCATTTCTCCACTCAGTTGTCACTACTTCCCTGACAGCCAGCACTGAAACAACCCCACCCATCTCCATCCTCACCCCACCTTCCTGGCCCCGCTGCACTTACCACCGCCTGCTCTGCTTCGTCTCTCCTGCATTCTCAGGCCCGGAGGAGTTCGCGGCACGCAGTGGGTCCTCCATGATGCCTGTGAAGGGCTGCAGCAGGCAGTCACTGACCCAGGGCATGGCTGCACAGGCTGTCTCCGTGTTCTGGCTGTGTCACAAACAGTAGTGGGGACATCAGCTTAGGACATAAAAAGAGTAACAGCAACTGAAATGCCTGCGCAGTACTTTGCAGTGTACAGAGGCCTGGCTCCACCACCATGTCTTAGTCCTCCTAGCTGGTGGCTGAGGTCGGTAATGTCCCCATTTACAGGAAGGGGGAGGGACTTAATAAACTTCTCCAGAGTCCAGAAACAACAGACATTGGAAAGCAAGCGGGGGCTTTGCCTTCGTATGAATTCATTTTTCTATGGGGCAAAAGTCTAAGTGGTCCTTCCAGTTCATCAGCAGATATGCTGATCTGCCCCTGCTGGAATTCTGCATGAGTTCCCTGGAGCTGCTCTCCCTCTGTCTGCACATCTCCTTTTCCTGCGCTCAGAGGCAGCTGACAGACAGATACTGTATGTGTAATATACCCAGACTGCACCCAATGGGATTGCCGAAAGTCACACAGCCAGCTGTATGGCTGTCAGTAAACTTCTCCACATTCCAGAATTCCTTCTTTCTTTCAGAAGAACTCGCTTGCACCCCGCTGTATCTCCTAGCTTAGCATAATCCAATCATCCACTCCTGGCCGACACACTTGTCATTATTTATAAAAATAAATAAATAAAACCTCCTTGCTCTGACTCGCAGGCCTTCATCAAACAAGTACTGAGTGTCTGCTTGGTGCCAGGCATTGTGCTAGGACATGGGACTAGTCCACATCCAGAAGGGAAAGCAGACTTTAGTTACAAATCACTATGTAGTTGATATTATGGTTGGAACTATAAAGGAGAAGCTCAAGGAGATACAAGAATGTGAAAGGAAGGACCACCTGGGTCCTGGTCTTGGGGGCCCAGGAAGTCTTCCCTGAAGAAGGGTCACTTAAACTGGGTCAGAAAGCAGAACATCCTAGGCACAAAGAAGGGTACGTAAGAGGTGCCGAGAACTGAAAGAGCCCCTGGAAACCACGAAAGCAAAAGCACAAACAAATGAACAAGCAGAGGACCGAGGGTGAAGAGTCGTGGTGCTGGCTGACGCGGAAGCAGCAGCTGGCAGCCAGGAGGAGCCGGGTCTCCCTCATCTGCTTCTCCCTCTTCCCCAGGATGAGCAAGAGCAAGACCGCAAACTTGGTCCCAACTGACGGAGTAAAAACATCACTGGTGCTAATTTGTGCCTAGACGGATGTATCAGTATGTCTCAAGCAGTATCATGAAGATGTCTTATCTTGGAAAAGCCTGTAGTTTCTGTCTCCTTTGCGATACAGAGCCCAAAGCATTTGTGTCCGCTCAGCATTCATGGATTTGCAAACTCGGCTTAGTGGATGCAATCTGGCTGCGGCTCCTTCCCAGGGAAATGAGCCTCCTGCCCCGGCAGTGGGCTCTGATGCAGTGAGCTTCTGGAAGCCTCTGCCCACAGTTGCTCTTCTTCCTCAGTACTTCTGGGTCAGTGGTTCTCAGTAGGGAGTGTCGGGGAAGCTTGAGGGAACATTTTTGGGTTGTGTCAATGATCAGGAAGCACCACTGGCAATTGCTGGTCGGGGCAGAGATGTAGCTGTTCATTCTAGAGCACGTGAGACAATGGTCACAACAAAGAATTGTCCTGTGTCCCACATGACTTGGAGGTCCCACCAGATATGGGTGCAAGTGAAAAACCTATGCTCAGGTTCCTGAGACTAGAGCCTAATTGTGTTTTACGTTGCACAGTATTAATATACACTGAGTTATCCAATAATAAAACTACAGTTGGAAATTGGGGGATGATTTACTTTGTTTTTCCCAAAACTTCACAGGGTTACTTACCATTTCCCAAAAACCTATCATGTATTTGAGTCACCAATAGGACACAGCCATATAAACTGGCTTTTGAAACTATCACATCTACGATGATTACATAAACAGGTTTCCCCCTCACTATCCAAAAGTAGAGTGTTCCTGTGAAGCCTTTCCTAAGCTGAAATGGCATAAAGTGAAGAAGCAATTACCTAAGGACACATCTTGCTACCAGATGCACAAAATAAACGGACATAAAGCACAGATGCTCCCAGACACAGTTCAAAGCTACGGTGGCTTGACACTGAGATGCCTAGTGTAGTTCCCAGGGAAGGAGCTGGCAGCACCTCTCTGCCTGCTGGGGGTGCGCACTGCCTCTGTAACACACACCAGTACTTCTGCTTTTTACCTTTTTCATAAAAGGAAAAATCCTCTTTGGATTTCTTTCAGTTGGGAAAAAACAGGGACTAATGTACGTCTTTCATAAAAGCAAAGGGACGTAAAGCAAACTTTCCAAAAGCAGGGGATATCTGTATGTCTTATTTCAAAACACCACTCTAAAGTGTCTTTGGTGTTCAGTTAAATGCCGTTTTACTTCTCTTAAATCCAAATATACTTGTTATAAGATGAGGAGAGCATCCAAGTGCTTCCTTATGAATCCTACTTCTACCCCAGAGGTGGTACACAGCCCACCAGCAATGACAGGTACCAGCACCCCTGTTAGAAGGAAGGCTCTCGGGCCCCGCCCTGGAACTACTGAATCTCCGCCTGCATTTAATAGGACCTCCAGGTGATTCAGATGCACATAAAAGTTTGAGAAGCTCTCTTCTAGGTTACGTAGATCTGAACTTGAAAGAAGTATTCTTTTATCGCAAAAGATTTTCCTTTTATGTCTTCATTACATTTGGACATTGCATTAATTTTTTCGTTATATGTAAAAGATGAGGTATGTTATCAACAAATTTCATCTCAAGAAAGTAAAATGGAAGTTATAAAATAGATTTTAATGAAAGAGGATGTCGTGTCTGATAGGGTCAAAAATGCAGCTCCAAGATCCCTGGAATTCAATAACTGGGTGTGATGAACTTTGGAGCCTGTAAATGAGAGTAGGGCACCAGAGTCAAATTTCTCTGAACTTGGCCATTTATAAACTCTAATGACTCCTAAATCTTTATCTCCCGCTAGTGTCTCACCCTCAGCACATACGTGATAAATCCCTGCTTTCTAAATATACATTGGCCAGATCACAGAGTAAGTGCCCTGCTGTCTTCCACAGGGTCAGGCCGCTCTCACTTACTTATTCTACAAATGTTTTTTGATCCCCTTCTATGTGCCACGCAATGTCACAGGGCTGTGAGTAACAGAAAGACAAAGCCCGCCTTTGTGGAGCTGACGACAGTCTAGCAGGAGAGCTGAGAAGCCCGCAAATAACTGTACAAAGTCAGAAACTGACAAGTGCACTGAGAGAGGTACAGATAATGCGACGGAGATGACTTCTGCGTAGAAGGAACATTGAAAGGTCGCCAAAAGTCAGCAGAGCCCTCTACACTGCCTAGAAACCCATGGTCTCCCTCAGGAGCTCTCTGGTTCCCCGAAGCAGCTATTTAAACCTTCTATACTCTCCTCAAACCTGGATTGCTACACCTGCTTTATTCTCGAAGTGGAATAAATCACCAGGTGGAACTCCTTCCAATTCCGTCACTTCCTCCCTGCACCCGCACTGGTCTCCATCTCCTCCCCACCTCCTGTCACTGTGGCAGGGATGTTCCTGCTCCTGGGTAAGCCTACTCTGCTTCCCATCCCTGCTTTCCTCCTCGGACATCTCTCTACAAAGTGGATCATTCTCTCCCTCCCCTGTAAGGTCCACATCACCCTCTTGACAGGATTCTTCATATTAACCTTTAGACATGTTTCCACTATTTATTTCTTAACCATCATTCAAGGTACAGTCTTTCCTCTCCTACACTATCAAACTTCTTTGAAAACAGAATGTGTCTCCACCTCCTTAACTCCTATTCATTCTTTCACCCACTGCAACCAGCTTCTGATCTCATCACCCACACAAGCTGCTCTTACCCGTATGATCACCAACTACTTGCTTGTTACCAATGCCAACAAAATCTTCTGTCCTCATCTCATTTGGACTTCCAGTATTTGAGACTGCTGATCAGGCCCCTGAAACAGCCTCTTCCCTTGGTTTCCATGCCACCCCACCCCAGTCATCTTCCCCTCCCTCTCAGACCTCGCCTTCTCTACAGGTTCTCGTCTCTTAAAGCCAGTGTACTTTGCAGTTCGACCCAAGGCCCTCTTCACTCTCAATAACACTTTTTCTGGACTTAACCATTTATACCCTTTAATGATCCCTAAATCTGTAACTTGAGCTGAGTTCTCCCTATTGGACAGACTTCCAGAAAACTCCATTTAGACGTCTCAGACTCAGAATATCCAGCACTAAATTAATTCACTATCCCCACCCGACCTGTTCTTCCTTCCTTGACCTCCCTATCAATGAATGGCACCACCGTATACCCATTTCCTCAGCCTAGACACTGAGACATCATCCTTGACCCTTCCCACACACCAACACCAAGTCCATCACCCCCAAATCCATGCTTAACCCTACAGCCAGAGTCCTCTGACATGTGAACATGATGACTTCACCACTCTGCTTAAGACACTGTCGTGGTTCCCTCATGTCCTCAGGATAAACCCCAGCTACACTGAATGCTTCCTAGTGCTTCCCTTTTTTCTTTTGCATCCTCCAACCTCAGACCAGCTTGACCTTTTAACTGACTCATGTTACCCTCACTTCCACAGCTGTTAGAAGTGCTGATGGATCCCCCATTACCAACAGGACCAAATCAGACATCTTCACGTATATCAGGCTCTGCCAGGAAAAACACGGTGCATTTGGAATGGTTGGACTGTTGTCAGGATGGCTGGAATATAGTGTCCTTCAGGGAGAGGCAAGAGATGAGCCAGACAAATGCACTGAACCAGATCACAGAGAGCCTTGAGTGTCAAAACAGGAAGTTTAAACTTACCTCATGAGCAATGGGAAATGTGTCTTTGCAAAGATTTTGTACAGCAGTCACTTTGGTGCCCACACCTCATCGCCTCAGCTGCAGTGGGCAGTTCAGTATGAGTACAGACTCTCCTGGAGAGAGTCTGACCTGAAGCATGACCCACGGCAAGCTTACACCATGTACATTTCCACTTTCTGCCTCAGGACTTCTCCAGGACAAAAACTTCACAAAACGTGTAAAAATGCACACATACCCTCCAGTTCCCAACAGCTTGATGATAAGAAAGAAGGCAGGGCAAACACTCAAGCGTGCATGACTGAGAAGATGAAGTACCACTGACAGAAAGAGAGACAGTCTCATCAGGAGACAGAGGCACTTGACCTCAGAAATCCAGTGAGCAGAAGGAAGAGGAGGCAGGGAATCAAGGCAGATGGGGAGCAGAGAAGTAACTTAGGATGTCCAAGCTGCAGGATAGAAAACTGAGGGAGGGCACAAGAGCTCTCTGCACATATATAAATGTCTGACAGGAAGGAGAGACTAGAAAAGGGAGGAGACAGAAGGATTACCAGCAAAGAGCAGAAAACCTCACGGAGGAAGACTGCAGCTCAGTCCATCGAAGTACTTTCGGACCCCTGGCTGACTGTGAGGGAGTGAGCATCCTCTCCCAGGATGGCTCAAACAGGATGTCCAGGAGGTTGGAGATCAGATTCCTAATCCAGGGCAGCCAGACTAAGTAAGATTAGATCCAGCTCCCAGGGCTCCAACCTCCATTTCCCTCTGATTCCTGCCACTCCCCATCTTCACCTTGGTGATATAGCCTCATCATGGGTTTTGCCTCAGAAGCAACTCTGAGCAAGACTAGGGAAGAGATGATGCTTGTCCTAGGTCCCCTCCACCACTGCTCCCGGGACCGTTTCCCTCCCACTCACCCCCTCCCCACCAGGAGCCCAGCACCTCACCCTCCCTGCAGCCAGCCCTCCCAGCACTGCCACCCCCCAGGATCTCTAGCTCCTTCAAATCCATCTTCCCAGGCCCCTCTGCCTTTGGGTGTCTGCTCTCCAAGGCTAGAAACTGAGAAACTGAGCTCCGGACTTCAAAAGAACTGACTTTATTTGCATATATTAAAACAAGCCAAAGTGCCACGTGGGCCCTTTAGTGCCCCCGCAGCCACACCACGCACAAGTCCAGCCATTTTCCAGGCCGTCCCTCACCCTGAAATCTTCATGAATCTTCCCAGACAAGGATTCCAGGAAAGAGCCTCTACCTTCTGGGTCAGACAATCCTCTCAGCAATATGTCCCTTGTTGTCCTTCTCTGGACAAGAGGACGGGGGTGGGGGGTGCTTGACTCAAAATACTTGTTCAGGAGAGCAGCACACATACACACAGACACACACATATCAATTTATCTTAAACATCAAATTAGCAAATTCATGATCCAATCTTCTGGGGGAAGAGTTTCTCCGAATAAGTTCTAAGCAAAAGGAACTTATTTCTGGCCTTTTATTCAATAAGTGTTTTGTTTGTTTGTTTGTTTGTTTGTTTTTTGAACACTGCAGTGAACTAGGCACTAAAGGGGACAAAAAAGAAATGGCAAATGTATCCCTTGCCCTTAGAACTGCATTGGGAAGAAGAGACCCTCACACATAGGAAGCCAAGTGATAGCACAGGCAGCAGGCTAAGGCGGGGGCCATGTGGCTACACAAACTCAGTGGCCCTTAAACTCTGGAGTGCCTAAGAATCCTCAAAGGGTGGAGACATTAAAAATGCAGATTCCTCATCTCTATCCAAAAGATTAGAGTCACCAGGTCTCTGGTGAGTTTCAGAAATCTGTGTTTTAAATAAGCTTTTAAATAATTCTGGTGCCGATGGTCCACAGGCCAACGTTCATGAACATGGTCCAGCTAGCTGCTCTCCGTAGGTGACCAGGAGGAAACAGAAGCCAACTGGGCAGGCCCAGAAAATGAGCTGTTTTCGTGTTTAGACCTTAAGAAGCTGGAATCCTTTTCATTCCTCCTCTGCACAGTTGAGTGTTCTGAAGGAGAGCCAATACCTTGCCATTATCTGGAGAATGTGCAATTGGCACTACGAATAAAAAAGGACATGTACAGCTGAGTCTAGGGTCGATGAAACCAGTTTATCTGAATCTGATTCTGGGGCAGTTCGATGCTGAAAGGTGGTGTTATGACTCACTGAAGCTTTCACATCTATTGTTTTTCTTTTCCTGGGTGGCTTTGCCAAGGACCTCACAGATACCATTATTTTCAGATTACTGTTATTACACACATTCTTCTTGAATAAAATACTACTTTGTTTTTTATCTCCATAGAGCGAGGACCAGGTTTCAGTTGTTTTCTTATCTGTATATGTAAGACAATTGGAACACTGCCCTACTGGGCTTATTCTCCAGTCTCGCGGGTGTGGTAGAAAGCAGGCAGAATCACAGGGAGGCTTGCTGAGGCCCAGGGAGAGAGGAGGAGCTGCGGGGAAGCTCTCCATTCTCCTTGGGCCCTTCCCGGACTCCTCAACATCTGTGGACCACCTGCTATGACCTGCTATGACTCGGGGCTTCCGTTCCTGAGGAGGGAAACATCATAAATAAATGAAGAAACACATAAACTGGAAAATAACTGTAGGGATAGGTGCTAGGAGAGGTTTTCAAGCCAATGAGGCAGGAGCGAAAGACCAGGAGGAGCTGACGGGTAGCAGCAGGAGGGAGAGCTGGGGGCAGAGCCAGCCAGGTGCCCTTTGGAGGGGACGAATTTAGCGTATTCAAGGAACTGAAAGCATGTAAATATGGCTACAGCCAAAATGAGATCAGTGCATAAAAGTAATACAGAGAATTCTGAGAAGACGCAGAGGTTTCGTCTCAGATGGAAAGAAAAAGAAACTAAAGCCACGGGCTGACAATGGTTGCCTCACAATCAATGGACGGGGTGCTACCTAGTTCCCTGCGGACACTCCAGAAACTGGGCTTAAACTGCATCATGAACAAACAAAGTCTGGTATGAAGGAAAGGAGTTTCTGCAATTTAGCAGGAATGAGTGATTGACAAGTAACACCACCCAGAAACTGACAGATTGTCAAGCCTGCCTGCTACCCCTGGGTTATTTCAGCCTGGAATTTCTGGCCCAGGAAGAGTAGTCATTGCTTTTCCCCTCGACGGATTTCTCCACCGAGAGTTCAGAACAGGAGAAAAGGAGAGGTTAGTAAGCTTTCTGAAAGCCATGAAATGAGGGAGTTATGTGTGCTGTGCCAGTACTGGGCTCTGTCTGGATCTCCACGGCAGCTCCTGTTGTGTGTATCTACCAAGCTGACAGAGCCTCACTGATGGGTGGCACTTTAACAAGTGGACTGCAGACTAAATTCAAAGAATTTGTCGGTGGCAAATGATATTTTATTCAATATGTGTACCTGTTCTGCTGACTCAGGATCTGGTCTTTAAAATGGATCATTCCTCGAGGTGGAGTCAAGGGAAGACGCTTGCCTGATTTGCTCTGGTCTGGCACCTGGGCTTGTCTAGGAACAGCTGTTCCACCTGGGCTTCTGCGGGTGGGGTTTACTTTTACTCTACTGCAGAGAAGTGTACACTGTCCTGTGCCCGGGAGCAGACACCTAAAAGACCTCTATTGCGGGGGGGGGGGGGGGGGCGTGGCGTGGCCCAACACTGGAATTATTAGACAAGGCCAGTCTCTAAGACTGCCCTCTGTTCTGTGGCAAAAGGGACACAGAATATAGACCCTTGCTAAGCCTGAGTGCACTTCCAAATGTCCATTATAAAGAATGAGTGTATGAGGTTTTTTGGAGGGACCCATCTGCTCAAATGTTTCTGAGTCTCTACTCCTAAGCTGTGTCCTTAAGCCCTAAGACACAGATGCCCCAGATACAGATGCTCCCAGGAGCCCCTGGATGCAGGTCCAAGGAGCGCCTGGCACACGGATGCCTTGGGGTTTCCTTCGGGCTGCGCCATCTCACGACCGCCCTCACACTGCGCTCACTAGCCTCCTTGGTCCCTGATGCCCTTACTTACTCACCTGACTCTCCCTTCTCTCCCCTGGTACAACCTTGGTAACTCGATGCCGGTTCTGGGCTCCTCTGCCCTGGGCATCAGTGGCTATGTTCCTGGGACTTGCTCTGGCCTCTGAAACATGCCACCTCAGCCAGCCCAACTCCCCAAACCCTGCCAGCCTGCTCTGTCCAGAGAGAAGTCAAGACATTAAGACCATTCAGTGTCTGTCCATGAATTCCACACTCTGGTCACATACAGTACAAGTCAGTCTTCCCCTCATCCCCAGAAACGTCCTCAGACAGGTTCGGCTCCCGTGTGCCAGCAGCTCAGAACATCGTGACCAGGTATGTTAACCTGACTGCTCCTGCCCCTCAGCCTTCTCTGGCCAAGGTCTGATGGCGCAGAAGCCCAGGACAAGGCCACAGGGATGGCAGCGCGCAGAATCCTCTCCTCACAGTCCCTGTCTGGCTTTAAGGGCAGAGGCACCCCACCTAGTGGTCTGCCCTCCTCTCACCACTCTCTCTCTCACAGTTTTGGGGTCTGGTCTCTGGTTCCTCTTACCTCCTTCTCTAGCCACGTTATCCATGACTGTATTTGGGATTTCTGGGGCAGCTACGCTGTGGTTTGATAGAGGGACGATGAAAGATCGTTTTCCACCTTATTGTCTTGAGAAAGCATGAACCTACCAGGTTTAGGGGCCCGGACAGACAGTTACTCTAAACAGACAGCGTCCCCATGCTGACCCAGTTCTCTTGTGGGCCGATCAGACGCTGCCTCCTCCACTTCGCCAAGGCACATGGGCTGCTGCTCCTGGGATTCTTTTCTAGGGCTGAAGTGGCAGTGCTTCTGATTTGGCCCCTGCATGTTATTTGTTTATCTTGACATACAGGTTTGTCCCAGAGGGAAATGCTTAAAAAGTGGCGTGGCATCCCGGATATAGACAGAAATGCAGCTTTAACTTATGTCAGCCCCTCTCCTGCCAGACTCCTCCCAATTATTCTGCAGGCTTCTTTGCCCCGAGGGCAGTTTGCGGCTCCGGGGGACTGGAATTGGCTTAAAAAAATTTCTTTCCTCTCTGTGCCCCATGTGAGGAAGCATTGTGTGCTCTCTAAATAATAAGACTGGCTTTGTGTGACCTAACTGGACAGGCCCTTTGAGAGATTTTTCAGTTGCAGAAAGAGCAGTCAGCTGCACCCTAGGAAACCAAGAAGTTTCCAGATGAAGGAGAAAAGTCCATGACAGCAAGATTTTTTTTTTTTGCTCTTAAATTACATTGTGTGTGAACTAATTCCTCTCTCCCACTAGCATTTAAGGTAACTAGGTAAAAGTGCAGCAGAAGAATCCAAATTTATATTTTGGATCTGATAAATAATAGCATTTAATAAGATGTTCCCCACCCACCCACTGCTAACAAAGTAACAATCAATCAACAAATCATTTGAGAGCCCTTATTATATGCAAAGTATTGCCATCGATCAAGATAATTATTTATTACATTTATTGATTTCCTACTTGGGACCCAGCACTAACTAGAAGCTAAGGCATTAGAAAGAGGCAGAAGTCATAGTGTTTGGCCTCCAGCTTACAACCTCCCACTCAGAAGAGAACATGGACGAGAATTAACCACCTCCATGGTACCAGGCACGAACTGGGAATTTATGTATATAAGTTACCTCATTCAATCACCTCAATAATTCTGTGAGGGAGACGGTAGTATCTCCATGTTACAGATGTGGAAATTGACATCCAAAGACTATATATGTGGAAGGCAGAAATATGCCTCCCCCTACTCCAAAGATGCTCATGCCCAAATCCCTGTGAATATGCTACCGCAAATGGCAAAAGGGACTTTATAGAAGTGACTGAGCTAAGGATCTTGGGGAGGTTATCCCGGGTTATCTGGGTGCCCACTGTAATCACAAGGGTCCCCAAAAGAGGCAGACCTCTGGGAAGGTCAGAGTAACAGAGGCATAGATGTGATGAAGGAAACAGAAGTTGGACTGATGTGAGGCCATGAGCCAAGAAATGTAGGCAGCCTCTAGAAGTTAGAAAAGGCAAGAAAATGGATTCTCTTCCTAGAGACAGCTGCCTTGCTGACCCATCTAAGACTTCCAACCTTCAGAACTGTCAAGTAATAAATGCATATTGTTTTAAGCCCCTGTATTTGTGGTAATTTGTTACAGCAGCAACAGAAAAAAAATACAGCATGCTTATCCACACCTGCCCCTACTGCATCCCCCTGTGGACCTGAGTTGGCCAGAAAAGGTTACTCCAAGGGGAAGAGCCATGTAGGGCTATCACACTGAGTGACTGGCTCCTGCAAAGCAGGGACCCCCATAACAGGATTCAAACCAAATAAACGTATCCTTAAAGTCTAGGTCCTTTCTTTTTTGCTGATGTGCTCCCTGAAGGGGAGGGGGAGGGGTAGAGTGAGTGAAATGCCAGAAGAAATATTCCATGATAAAATGACATGCTCAATGAATCAGTAAGGAATTCAGGAAATGTGTGAGTTCCGAGAAAGTTGCTGGTGCCTGCTGCAGTGATCAGAGAAGGCTTAGCTGGGGAGGCAGAGCTTAACCTGGGCCTGCAGCATGGGTAGAGTGGGCAGCACCAGAGGCAAACAGAACATCTTGCAGATGGGGGAACGGCCTGATGTAAGAAACGCCCTTAGGAACAGAAAAATAAACCAATCTTCCCAACCCGTATCGTCTCTCTTTTTCTCACCCCATCCTCTACCTGTGGATTCTCATTAAATCTGCTGACCGAAATCTTGGCAAAGGCCTTAGATAACATCTTGTGGTCCCGCTTAACTCACAGATGGCAGGTCTTGACCCCAAAAGGTATATTTATCTTTTTTGCCCACAGTTACCCAGCAGATCAAGTCTCCCGGTCGAGTACTCCCCAACAATGAGGAACAAGGTGTTTTCAGTTCTTCAAAGTCAACAAGGACATTCTTCATATGTAAGAGTGGCCAGTTTGATTCAGCATGTCTAAATGAAGAATATTTGCATTAGAATTCTAGACTTTGACCTAGGTGGGGCAATTTTGTTAAGTACAAAGATAGTGTGTTCACAGACACACTTTTAAGCCACATTTAACTTAGTAAACTGTGAAAGAGGTGACATATAATACAAATGACCCTGGGGCAGAAGACCCAACCTCTAGTCCTGAGGTCTGTCGTCACCTTCAACATGACATTTAGCAAACTGTTACATCTTCTGGGAAATGAGAACTTGGTTTTAAAATTCTCTTAATCATTTAAGATAGTTTGGCCATAAGCAACAGAAATCCTGATTTGAACTGGTTTAAACATTAAGGAAATGTACTATCCTGCAAAACAGAAAGCTGAGTGGCAGGGCAGCTTAGGGCTTTATTAGTCAAGGTTCTCCAGTGAAACAGAACCAACAGGAGAGATATGTATATGTATATGGGTATATATATCATGTATCATATGTGTATATATATTATATTATTATATTATATTGTATATTATATTATACTATGTTACATTATATTGGCTCACATGATTAGAGAGGCTGAGAAGTCCCATGACCTGCTGTCTACAAGCTAGAGGCTTAGAAAAGCCAATGGTGTAACTCCAGCTCAAACCAGAGGCGTGAGAACCAGGGGAGCCAATGGTGTTAATTCCAGTCTGAGTCTGAAGGCCCAAGAACCAGAAGCACTGATGCCTGAGGGCAGGAGGAGACCACTGTCTCAGTTCAATCAAGAGAGCAAATTCACCCATCTCCCTACTTTTGTTCTACTCAGGCCCTTAACAGATTGGATGATACCCATCCACACTGGTGAAGTTGATCTTCTTTACTCAGTCTACCTATTCAAATACTAATCTCTTCTGGAAACACCCTCATAGGCACACCCAGAAATAATGTTTTACCAGCATCCCTTAGCCTAGTCAAGTTAACACAAAAAATTAGCCATCACACAGGTTGACTGATTCAGCGTCTTGATGATGTCATCAAGGACCCAGGTTCTTTCTATCTTTCTTTCCAGTTTTGCCATTCTGAGTATCAGCTTAGTCTTTATGCTGGTAGTAAGATGACTGCCATCATTCCAGGAATTACAGTCAACACAAAGCATCCAGAGGAAAAGAAGTGAGAGAATCTCCCAGAAGACTTCCACTCACATAGAACTAGTCATCACTGAATCACACATGCCCATTTCTGAACCAACCACTGAAAAGGAGACCCCTTGAGGGGTGTCCTGAGGGTACAGGAGAAAGAAAAACTGAACAAAATCATTATTCTGTATGGAAGAAAAATGAGAAAATTGTTGCTGGACAGGAAATTATACTGATCCCTATTCTCTCAAAGGTCTCTTCCAGCTCTAAAAATCCATAAATTAAAAAGTCACTGGTTACCTGATGTGATTTAAAGCCAGACCGCCAATCTGTGTGCCTACTCAGGACCAAGTGCTGTGTTATACACCAGGGATACAGCACAGAGCAAGCATCATGGAACATTCAGGGAGTGTCCAGTCGAGGGGATCCTGACCACCTCACAGCCAAGACAGTCAATACTACTGCTTCACCTCTTCTAAAAGTGCTCTCCAGCAGTGGTTCTGGATGAGGCCTGGGAGTCGGGTTGTGCAGATGAATGAGCGAAAACGAGTGCCATTGACTCACAAAGTTACACGAGAGCTGGCCAACCAACCTCCCTGCTTTCTATCCTTAGAAAATCCAAAATTATCTGCTGGTGTTACACAGTAAGGGACAGCATGGTCAGTTGGGGGTGTTACATTTTCTTAATAGAAAATCCGAATTGGCTGTTAGAGTTATTGACCTAACACTGACTGTGGGCCGTTTTTGTCTGTTTAAACTCATTCCCAGGTCACTTGAATGAGGAATAACATTTTTCCCTAGTGTAGACCAGGCCTCTAAAGTTATTTCTTACACCCACGATGACTCTTCTAAGGAACGGAGAAAACAGACGGATAGATGTTTCATGAGAAATTGTCTACTTCTTGTTAGTCCTTTTTTGAAGGGCTCAGTCTGTTTGCTCAATTCCAGTTACCTGTGTCTGTCTTCTCTGGCTGGATTAGTAACTATTCAACTCAGCCAAAGCACAGAACAGTGTCACTAAAATGACTGTTCTTCCCCCAGCAGGATACTTAGGTTTGGACTGAGTAATCAATTTCACCAGGGTGTTTATTATACCAAGTAATAGAAATAGGAGGTATGTTTTCTTACATAATATACTGTAAACTAGCTAGAAGTAGATGGCAGAAAAGTCCTTTCTTAAATATGAAAGTTACACATACAAGGTCATAAATTTATGTCCCCCATCTCCCAACAGTTTTCCCAGACAACCTTGAGAACAGAATTATAAATACAGATATATTTATATGTAAATAGAAAGTAATAAGTATATTAGAATGAATGAAAAATTAAACATTTTTCAAGCTCTAATTTTTCTACCAAATTATTGTTGGCAGTTGGTGGACTATGGGGAAGGCATTCTGTTCTTGTTATAAGGCTTGAATTTACCATATAAAAGTGGATCTGGGCAGCACATTGAGGTGAATTCCATAAGACCAGCAGTAATAATTAATTCTACCTTTCTCCCCATCAAACTTGAAAGCAGGCCTACTCACAGATGCTACATTGCCCTACATGAAGTTCATTTCCATTTTCCATCCTTGGTGGAGCTGCTGATAAGCAGTGAAATGGCCCAAACAAGGAGAAGTAAAGGAGAATAACCAGGAGAAAAACAAAGGCCCAGAATCATCAACAAGCTGAACAATTAGGACTTGAAAAGTGGTGGTCCTAACAGCAACCAAAAGGGAGAGTAGTGGGATTTGTCAGTTTTCCTTCAGACTCTCCTATCAGGTCTATTAATTTGGTGGAGACTTCTGATTTGATGGCTTTAAGATCACATATAGCATTGACTTTTTATACCCCATTCTCTTACTTAGGAAAGTAAGGTTTTTCCTTGGGGGGAGGCATCTTTAAAGCCTATTGCTTTTCATTCTCCCAGGATCTATGCTTTGTCTCTTGATGTATTTTAGTCACAGTTCCAAGGGGGAACAGGTAAAATAACTTTACAATCAAAATCCAAACATAAACAGATGGCTCCTTTACTCAAAGAAAATGCAAGGACTTTAGGTCTCCTGTGGTGATGGGATTTGGCCTGAACAGTAAGGGGTCTCAGGGTCAGCGGCCCAGAGTTCAGGCCTGGGAGCCCAGTATCAAGGGCTCTCTGCTTCATTTCAACTCCAAGCCAATTGACTGTGTGTTTTTCCAGTCAAGCACTTACTCCAGGATGTGCTAGAAAGACAAATGCCTGAGAAAACTGTGGGCAGGCTGATAACATTCTCCAAGAGTGGCCTTTAAACTATCAGTTCACCTGAAAACTTGTTAACGATGCAGATTCCTGGACCCCATCCCTGACAGTCTGAAACAGCCCTGGAATCTGCTTTTTCAAAAGGCTTATCAGATCATTTTTGTGCTCACTGAAATATGAGGACCAATTCTAGACTCCTGGTACTCAAAGGTGGCCTTGAGACCAGCAACATGAGCATCACCTGGGAGCTTGTTAGAAATGCAGAATCTCAAGCCCCATCTCACATCTTCTAAACCAGAACCTGCATTCTAACAAGATCTCCAGATAATTCCTTAAAGTTTGAAAAACATTTTGCTAGGATAGTTTTGTCTTGTAAATTAGTTCTCACCAGCTGGGAAGAGATAACACAGCAATGCAAAAGGGGGCTTCTTCTCAATCCTAAACTACATACTAGAATCACTAAGGAGCTTTTTACCAATTCTGACATCTCAGCCCTACTACTGGCCAGTTTAATCCAGCCTTCTGGAAGTGGGGCATCTGCAATTTTTAGACCTCCATGGCTAATTCCAACATGCAGCCAGAATTGAGAACCACTGCTCCACTGAAGCAAAAATTCAGAATCAAAGCTTGAAACCTCACATAGAGAGCATCAAGCTGAGTCTCACTCCCCTAAAAAGCAATCAGGCACTTGCCTAGTAACAAGGGATTCCTAAAATATTTGCCTTTTTCTAAGAGAAGGCAGCTTCAGCCTTTTGAATGGCTACTCATTGTCTACGCGTCATAAAAATATGCTGGCCTCCCCTGCCCTGGAGCTGAAGAGCAGCATCCTGGTTCCTTTGTTAATCAAGGCCAGGCTGCAGGCGTCCTCACAAGGGGAAATGGCTCCTTCTGGGGCAACAGTACTCTTTGCTTTCTCTGCCCCTGGGATTTGTGATTCTGGACAAGGCATATGCCTTCTCACCATGTCATTTTCCTCATTTGCAGAGGGAAAACACAGTGTCCATTGATTCCTTTGGTTAAGCTGACTGGTGCCCCTGGCTCACATCCAGTGACTATTTCTCTTTGCAGCAATCCTCAGCTAGGGGTGAGCCAGGAGGGAGATGGCTGCCCACTTAGAGCCCCAAGCCCCGGTGCTCTCTATCCTGTAAGTTCTCCAAATGCTGGCTTGTTTAGCTGATTCTCTTCAGAAATGCTACCAGATTCCTCTGAAATGTCTGAGTTTAGTTTAAGTCGGGACTCAAATAGATCCAGGCTGTAGGAGTATAAGCCCTTTTTCCCCAGGGGAAACTCTCCTAGTTGATCTGCATAAATGCTCCTGAACTCAAACTGTAACTGCAGCAGATGGACTTGTTACCTCTATTTCTATAATTATTGAGAGTTTGTATTTCTCTTTAAAATCTCCATATCACATGCTGTTGCATTCATCTTCCCCATCTTCTCTCCACCTGTTACTACTAATAATACTGAGTGCTTGCTATATGCCAAACATACTATCACATTATCCTCACATCCATCTTCAGAGGTAGGTGCTATTGGTATACCCATTTTACAGATACAAAACTGAGGTTTAAATAAGTTGTGACTCACTCCAGGTTCCACAGGGTAAAAGAGGCAAAAGCTGGACTTCATCCAGATCTATGTGATTCCAATCATCTGTGGCTACAAAACAGGTCCTGTTGCTGTTTTAGGAAGTTTCTTGATCCCTCAACTCAAGTCTCCGTGCTTCCTTGAAGCAGGATCCCTGCACCAGATTTCCCCTTCTGGCTGTGTCTGTTTAGGAATTCGCTATAGTTTATGCTAGAGTCAGAAAGATTTGGAACCAACAATGAGGGTAGGGGGACTGGGCAGGGAGAAAACTTAGATTCCTACTTTGTACCATATGCAAAAATAAATTCCATATGAATCAAAGATTGAAATGAAACAACAGAAGTAATAGAGGAATATTTAGGCAAATAGTTAGAAAATCTTGTGGTAGGAAGGACTTTATAGAATAACCACCAAAGTCAGAAACCATAAATTAAAATATTAAGAATTTCAACTACACAAAAACTTTAAATGTAAAATGAAATTGATAAATTGGGGGAAAATGCAAAACATGTGACAAAGAATTAATAGATTGAATATATAAAATACTCTTACAAACCAGTAAGTAAAAGATTACTGGTCAGTTAAAAAATATAGTCAAAGAATTAAAAAAATAGTCCAATTAAAAAATAGTCAAAGATAAAAGAACGAAAAGAAGACTAACATTTATGATTGATGATGATGAAGTCTGGCAAAAGAATTTTGCATTCTCTGCAGGTGGGAGTATCAATTGACATAATCTTTCTAAAGGTCGATTTGACAAAATGTACTAAAACTTTTTTGAAATGCAGAGCAGTTGACCCAGCTGTTTTGAGAAATAGATCTTAAGGAAGTAATTAAGGGCATGCATAGTGACCCAGCAGGAGAATGACCCTCAAATGGTGTGGACAGAAGGAAAAACTCAGCAACACCCTAAAAGTTGAATAAGAAATGGCAGAAGATATCACACTGCATCCCTGTAATAAAAGTACTGTGAAGGTACTGTGTAGTCAATAAGGAGAGAGTCTATTTATTGAACTATATTCACTGGAAGGATGCTTGCACAGAAGGGTATTAACAAAACACTGTTTTGCAAAGGAAAAGCCAGTTGTCCCACAGAACTGTTTGTACTCAGGATACACAGGAAAGGTTTGTCTGTAGGTAATGGGAGTGTGTTTGATTGGTTTTTATTTTCTTCCTCTTGCGTGTTTGCGTTTTTCATTAATTCTACAATAAACATGAATATCTTTTGTAACGAGAAAGAAAAATACAATAGAAGTTGTAAAAGAAGAATCACAGAGCCCCAGTCCTTGCTTCCAGGCCACCAAGAATAGGAAGGTTGGTTTGAGTCACAGAATTGACCCACACCCTCCTAAGAGGGAGCTGGGACCTGCCAGGAACATCTTGCCCTCAGCACCTTGGTGGTCCCATGGAGGTACGCTTTTCCCTGAAATCAAGCTGGTAGTTAGCCCCCAACTCTCTCAACCCTTCCTCAGAGAGATCTGGGCCCCCAGTACAGGTCCTTGCCCAGGAAACTGAGGGCACGAACAGAGGCTGACTGCCTCAGGCAGCTCCGTGGGGCAGCAAGGATGCGGCAATGATGCAGCATGTACTCCAGGTTTGGTCTCTGTTGGACGCCTGTGGGTTTGTTCTCCAGAGATAGGTTTCTCTTCTTGCCAAAAAACACCCTTTTGACTCACCTGCCCTAGGTTAAGACTCACTAGTGACCGAAGGTGGCTGCCACTATCTGCCAAGTGCTGACAGCCCCACCAGCCGTTTGGCTGCAGTCTCCCTCCATTGTCCCGGGCCAGCCTTGGGCACGCCTTAAATTCCCCCTAGGAGGCAGAAATGCCAGCTAACAGTGTGAGTGGCAGCGCGGTGGCTGGGAGCCACCTCCGCGAGGCCGTCCAGCCTGGGCAGGGCAACGCGCATTGCTGGGAAGCCATTTGCATCCAGTTACTGGTTCCCGGAGAGTGGGGGCCGCGGTTCGTCGAGCCAGAATCGGGGCGTCTGCCCTCTGCGCAGGCGTCCTGGGTCACAGGCCACTTCATTCTCTCCTTGGGAACCCCGGGAGCCTCTATCCTACCCGGACTTCCGCCCGGGGTCTCTGGGCGAGATTGTCCCGGGACGCGAGTTCTCTTCCCTCCTGGAGCCCCCAGCTTTCCCAGCTGATCGGAAAAGGCGCGCTCCGCCGAAGCCTGGGCTGCGCAGGCTCTGCCTCCTCTGCGGGCAGCGCATCAAGGGAAGCGAGGGCACTCCCGCGCCTGCCGGAGCCGGTTCCGGTCTCCTTCTCCCCCCTCCCCGGCCCGGTGCGCCGACACCAGGGGCTTCCTCGCACCTCCCCTGCCCTTAGCCAACAGAGTGTCTCAGATTCCGCTGCCTCCTCCGGGTGGGACTCCTGCGCGCCAGAGCCCGTGAAGCCGGGGCGTTGCGGGGTGAGGGGGCGCTGGAGGCGCCGCGGGGCCCAGATCGCTTTGTCGGGTGGCCTCTGCTTTTCCTCTGCCCCCACTGCAGGCCTGAGGTCTCTGAGGGGCACAGGGTCACTCATGACCACCGCGGGGGAAAGCAGGGAAGAGGAAGGGGCTCCTAGGCCTGGACCGCGCGTTCAAGGCACATGGCGCTGCTGGGCGCCCAGAGAAACAGACCCAGGCTTGCCGGACGTAGAAAGAGGTGGAGACCCCGCAGTCCGGCCACGTCAGAGCTGCGGAGCTCACCAAAGGCCAGAACTAATTTACTAGAAGAGCAAAATTTAAGAGGGGGAATTTGACACAGTAATAGCGACAGCATCTGGAGGGAAACCGCAAGGGGAAAAAAAAAAAGTTGTGTATCAGGCTTTTGCGCAGGGACTCAGATTTCGCAATAGGTGCTTAATTAAAAATAAAATGTATCGATACGGTAGGCAAGTCGCGTTCCTGAGAAGGTAAAAATACAGTGGACTCCCCCACACCCCAGATGCTCCACCTGCCTGCTGTAATTACAGGGCTTCAGAGAGGAGGGGAAAAAACACGACAAGAGAGAAATCTGCTTGCATATTTTTCTTCTATTGTGCCGGGCTCATTTGAATTATAATGTGTTGCCGGCCGGAGTAGGAAATTTTGTGCCTTGAATAATGAATCCCCCTGGAGCCCGCGGTACCTGTACTTCTCTTCAGTGTCCTCTGAGAATAACGTGTTCAACATTCAAGTGACAACACTGGAAAGGATTTCAAAGCCCCCGAGCCCCAGAAGGCTGTACACCCCGATGGCTCTTCTGCCTGCCCTCTCTTTGGCTTCCAAATGCACAAAGCTCTTTCTTTACTTAAAATATGTTCATCTTTCACACAGGTCCTGGCTGTACCACAGAAATACAGTCCAGATAAGTAGGCTCTTACTTCTAAATCTGAGCTAGCTCTACCAGCACAAAGGTACCAAGCTGCTCAGGTCCCAGGGTACTACCTAGATTTTTTTTTTTTTTTTAATGGAAAAACTGGGTACCAGAGAGGCGCAACGTCTTGTCACAAGCCAAAACAGGCTTTTCTGGTATTGATATTATTTGACTGGCTCAGGGTAGCTTTCCTTAAGAAAAGAGAGTAAACATTCAGTAATTTAATAATACAGACACGGTTTAAGTCATACACAGTATCTAAACCTTTGGGAGGCTCCATAGTTCTGAACAGCTATTTGATAGGGGTTTGTAGTTAAGGGGCAAAAGGAAAACAATCTGAAAATCTCAATAAGATGAGAGAATAAAAGCTTTACAAAATGAAAGAAGCAAGCTGTCTTTCATGCCTAAACTTCCAGTTTTGTTTTGTTTTTGTTTTTAGGTGAGCATTCTTTCTGGTTTGAAACAGATTCAGAAGCCTTTTTAAAAAACAAGTCACTTTTGGCCAGATATATTAAGGTATATGCATATGATACCATGGAACCAATTAAAAAAAAAGGTTCTTAGCTGATATGGAAGGATTTCCAAGATACATTACTGAGTAAAGAGCAAATATACTACTGCTTGAATAGGATGAAAAGATCAAAGGAAAGTGTATATGCAGATTTGTTTACATAGCCATAGAATATCTTTGGACAGATACTGCTTTTGGGGATGGGATGGGAAGACAGGAAGAGGGGACTGTGCCCTCTTTATCTAAATCCTTTGTCAGTTCGTTTTTAAACAACGTAAATGAATTGCTTGTTTAAAAAATAAATAAAATGTAATAAATATTACAGTCATTCAAGCTGTCATACAGCCTGGTCAGGGCGTGGGGATGAAGGGGGGACAGCATGGTTAATTGTTAATTCCCACTAGTTTAAATTAATTGTAGCCATTACTTCCTCATTTTTTCATCCATGCTGTTAATAACTTGCCAAATGAAGCTGATACAGAGTTTTCTTCTCTGTCTGCCCCTTCTCTCTAACCGAGGCACAGACAGACAGGCAAGGAAAAAACCTGAAAATGGGGTAGAGGAAGGAAGTGAATACAAAAGCAAAGACCAGGTTTAATCAGCAAGTTAACAAAGGATAGCTGACTACAGTCCTTTACTTTCTGAGCCGGGACATTCCCTTTGTGTCCTGAGAACTATTTCAGGACTTTCTGAGTCCCTACTTATTAACATTCTAAGAGCTTTGAGCTGAAAAGCAGAGAACCCCAAGGCCTGGGAAAGGCAAGAACTCTGCCAGACCTTTGGGTCTGGCTGAACCATCTTGAAATAGCTCTTTAGAGTCTGCTGTACCACTTCCAGCAGCTGCAAAGAGCAGGGAAACACAGAGGGTCATCCCTTGGTCTGAGACATTACTCCAAAGAGCTCTCAATCCTGCTTCTGAAATGCTCGACCCTGCAGTCCAACCGATTTCCAAGAGGCAGAGAGTAAGCCCAAGAGCCCAGTTGGGCCCCCAAAGAGGGCCATCCTCCCCAAAGACAGAAGTGGAAGCTTCCTCTGTGATAAGTTCTTCCTACGCAAACAAAACAAGCAAACCAAACAAAAACACACAAAAATCCTTTTTTTTTTTTAACCTGCTCTCTGATTCCCTTTCACAGAGCTCAAACCTCTGTCTCTCCACTTAGAGCAGAGTTTTTCAACCTTGGCACTACTGACATTTTGTACCAGATAATTCTTTGTTATTGGAGGGCTATACTGTGCATTGCAGGATGTTTAGCAGCAATCCTCTGTCTGCTAAGTGCCAGCAGCACCCCTCCCCAGGTTGGGACATACACATATATACAACAAATATATATATTTGTTAGAAGTCAGAGATAAGGTGACATTAAGATGCTGTACTAGATGCTTCCTGTTTACCCCTCCAGACCCACTCTCTGCCCCTCTCCACCCTGCTCTGTGCCTCAGGAGCTTGACTCTTACAGGCTGCGCTGACTGGCTTCATCATCACGCTGTCTCTGTGTTCTGGGTGGGGCTGGCCGTTGGGAGGAACTAGCCAGTGGGGGTGTGGGAGGAGTGTGAGACAGGTTACTCTGGATCCCCCTTGACCAGATTATGGTTGGCTGATATAGCTTCCCTCTTCCACAGGGACACAGCTTCTGTCAGGGGGCTGTCTGCAAGAACCGTCTCTCTCTCTGGCAGGCAGTAAACGCTCTCTCCTCTTGGCCTTCAGGCCTAAGAGCAGTGACCATTTTCTGCTGTTGTTAGCTCCAGGATACTGTACTATCCCTCACTGGTTTCCCTAAGCTTTCCCTGCCTATGCTTTTATGAGTCACCCCTTTATTAAAAATCTCCTTAAATTACTCAGTCTGAGTATGCCATCTGTCTCCTGCTGGACCCTGATGGATATGAATGATATGGGAAACCATTTGATGGAGGAGTTGTTAGTCTGAGACAGAATTTAGGAATTCTTGAATTCCTTGACCAAACACCCAATACACTGAAGTGCCTTGAACCAAAGTGATTGTGGTGCCCTTTCTCTGTGTATTTCTGCCCCAATAACCAAACCCAGGGCGGAGATCTCCCACTTGCAGCATGAGAAAGCATTTGCCCCAATACCAAGAGTAGAGGTTATCCAGGCCATATCTGGCCTTCTCAAAACAGACATGATTGAAGACTAAAAAATTTCTAAAAAGCATGAGAGAAGAGATAGCAAGATCTTTCCCCAAGAGAGCAAGCTCTGTCCCCTTTATCACTTAAGCCACACAGAAGAGAGAGGAAAACATTGGCATGTTAATCCCTTTGTAAGTGCATTATACGGAAAATGAGGGCAAATGAGCATCTTCCAATTTAACGCAAAAGTTTCTTCATCGACATAGAGTGCCTTCATCCTAATTCTAATGTATACAGCAGAATAAGTAAAATATGTAGGCCGTGTGGGAGAAGGGGGGTCCTCTTCCCTGGCCCCTGGGCTATCTGGGTTGGACAGGGGGAGGCTGTCCCAGGCCTCAGCTGCCAGGAGGTGGGAAGGAACAGAGCTCCTGTATGGCTCTGACCCGCAAATGCCCAACGATAAGGAGGGCAAGTGTGGCAAGGATGAGCCTAGGGAGCCAGCCCTGCATCTGGCAGTGGTGCCTCTGGGCCATACCAGGACAACAACCTCGATTGTCCCTCCCAACAGTAGCCCTGCTGATCTCAGAGAAAAGAAAGCCATGGGGCCATTTGGACCAGGCCTCTGCAGAAAGAATGCTGCCCTTTCTCTGCAGCTTTGGGTCCCAGAGTCATGGAATCAACAGCTCAGAAGCTGGCAGCCCCCTCAGAGGCCTGGGCAGCCTCCCCCATGATCACATGGCCCAAGACACTCTGTTCTTTGTGACAGCAGCTTGGCTGGTTGGGCTGAGGACCTCTGCAGACAAAGATGCTTCAGGTGCCCCCCTGAACCCCTCGGAAATTGATGAAAGAGCATCTCTCCTCTCATCTGTGCCCCCAGCATGCCCAGCTCACCTGGTCTCTGGGCACCCCCATGACCTGATGCTTGACTGTTATTCACGGTAGACACAGCCCCTCCCTCAGCCAATGCCAGAGGCAGCACTGGACTCAGGGAGCAGAAGGGCAGACAGACACCTTCAGGGTGTTTGCCTCATGCAGCTAACGTCAGAGATGTTTTATTACACAAGATTTGAGGTCATGTTGCTTCTTAGATAAAAGGAACTTTGCTTCAAAGAAATTTACTTGCTAAACAATGCTAGGAAAATTGCCAGGCTATCACTAGGCACAGCCAGCCACTTTTGAGTTGCCCAGTGTTTCCAGAACTGCCAAGTAAATTGCTCACATTAGATCAGAGCTCCAGAGAGTGGATCACAGAACCCTGTGGGCCCTCAGTTTCTCCCTCTGTAAGAACACAGAGGCTGGACTGAATGAACCTCTAAGCTCTTTCCAGCTCTACACTCCATTCATACTTAGGAACAGCCTGTCTCTTGGCACCTGCCAAGGACAAGTTAGTCAAGAAGGAAAAGGAGGCAGCACAACTCTGGAGCTAGACTGCCCAGGTTCGAATCCCAGCTCTATAGCTTACTGTCCGTGTGACACTGAGCGAGCTATTTCATCTCTCTCTGCCTCAGCTTCCTCATTTGAGAAGTAGGGGCAACTTCAGTACTTGCTTCACAGGATTGTCATGAGGCTTAAACAAAGTAACACCTGCAATGTGTTTAGAACACATCTAGCACAGGGTAGACACGCCGTAAGCATTTGCTATTTTCATTGCTCTCTTTACTTTTACAGAAGGCCGTCTGAGTCTTTTCCTGTCACAGTTAAGCCTTGCTAAAAGCAATTTGGCAAATGGGCTCTCACAGGGCAGAGACTGGTTGTTTTTCTGGGGGAACAGAAAATAATGCCAACTTTATTCCCTTCTCAGCTAGCATTCTCCTGGGCCGGGAAGGAGGTTTGGTGAGGGGGCTGCAGTGATTTACAGAATTTGGCAGGATGCCATTTCTTCCAGATTGGAGAAAAAAGTGAAGCCCAGAGAAAGGCCCAATCAGGAGCCTCCATGCAGGTCATGGAGAGCGCCAAGGCTCTGTCTGACCCTGAGCCTGCAGCAGGCTCCTTCACCCACCACCCACCTCCGCCTCCTACCAAGAGCCCCCATTTCCTGCCAGGGCTCAGGCCTGCGCTCAGGGTCCTCCCTGCACAGCTGGTGGCTGGGCCATGCCAATGAGCCCTCGTACACCACTTCCACAGGCCTGGAGCCACAGCCGAGGGGGCCAAAGCGCTGGGCAGTAACTGCCGCTGAACGGAGGCTGAGGAGTCACGACCCCTTGGACCAGGAGCACAACCACAGGTGGAGGGCTGATCTGGGGCCCCCGTGGTTAGTTCCCAGGCAGCACAAGGTAGGAATGGATCATGACCTTGGATCCCAGCCCGTGCAGGGCCTAGGAGGCTCCATCAGCCAGCCAGTATCTACACAGCCCATTAACAAGTAGGCATCGGACAAGGCTCTGGGTATGTCCACTTTTACCGCTAGAGATCCCCCCACCCTTCCTGAGCCTGCTCTGCCATTGGAGAAGGTACCACTGGCTTCCCTTGCCCTCTGGATTCTGGCTGGGTTTGGCAGTAGAAGGTAGTACCATGAGAACTGAGGGCAAAACTCAAGTGAGGTCAGGACATTCAGTTCCCTGGCCCCCACTCCCAGCCCATCCAAGATCCCTTTTCCTAAAGCCATAAGTTCCATCAGAAAGGCCTCTCCACGGGCTCGGTTCCCTCCTCTTGACCCCGTCAGGCCTAGGAGTGAGTGAGGCCTCTTCCTGCTTCCGGCCCCTGTTGTTTTCCCTGAACCTTGCCCACAGCTTTGTCAATAGCCCCTAAGTCCCCTAACTGCCTGGCATGGGCATGCCCTCTGTGTCCTGAAGGACCTTGATACAGGCCCAGTGTTGGCCCAAAGGCTCATCACCCCATCATCAGCTTCCTCTTCTTTTTCTTTCCGCATGTTTGTACCACAAAAGAATACCTATGGCATGCATGCAAGATATGAAGTCATGACTCAACTTAAAAATATAATAGTATCAATGCTTTTGAAACTTTCTGCGTGTTTCACAGCCACATTTCCATCCCGGACATGTACGTACACACACGCATGCATGCACAAGCACAAAGTTCACTATAGCAAAAGGCCAGGGGAAACCAGGCACCTCCTTTTTGCACTTGTCAGCTCAGGGTTCACATCCTAGCTGGCATATCTGACCCAACAGACCATGCACTGGCAGTGCCATGGGGTGCGACAGCCACACAAAATTAGACTCTCAATGGGTAGAACCCAGGGGACAGGGAACACTGGAGTAATTCTCCTAGTCCTGTCTGCTTCCTAATGGGGGACAAGGACAAAATGCCACACACCCAGGACTTTGGGGCAGCTCTCCTTCCTTCCTGCTGTGATAATCATTACTGTACGCAGCCCAGCAATTTGGCGCCTCAGCAGCCAGACTCCTGGTAGGTGCCTGGGCCTGACCATTATGGGGGATATTATGATCATGATTACAGGATGGCTGAGCCGTCCAGCAAAGTGACCGGTAATTTGCAATCTAATGGCCATTCAGTGGTGGGTAATATTATGGACCTTACCCTGCAATTGTAAAACAACCGGCCCTCTCTAATGCAGCAGTTTTCCCATCTAAAGCCCAGCCTTTGCTTTTGATTTCTGCTAATCAGTAGCTGTGCCAGCTTTGGCTTTAGCTTTGGAGAAGCTAAACAAGGGAGCGTGAAATGATACACTCCTCTTAGGACTGAGAAGTTTAGGCAGCTCTGTCAAGTGGAGAAAACAACAAGTGAAAGAAGCATCTGGAAGGCAATTTCATTTCTTAAAAGAGCAACAGAAAACGGCCCGAAAGCTTTGCAGAATGTAGCAAGTGTTGCCTGGGAATCCAGGAGACTGGCATGTCCAGGTGTGCACACAGGTCCCGTTGGGTGCACACCCACAGCCCAAACCCATTTCTGATACACACACTCACATACACGGACACACAGGAAAATAGGCACAGACTCGCAGAACAGGCATTGAGGGTCTCTTCTGCAGGCTGCCCACAATTCTGCTCATGAGCACAGCTTACTTCCATCTGCCTTGATGGCAGTGGGCATTGTCAGGAGAGAAGACAGTCAGATTAGAGGTTCAGGTCCCACTTGTATCACAGTCCACTGAGACACCTCAGTTTCATGCATGTGGACCCACAGTGACACTCAATGTTGAACTGATAAGGGCTCTTTCTAACCTGCCCCCATAAATCTCGGATCAGTCCCACCACAGTCTGGGGCCAGCTGAATCTACAGGTGTGGAATTCCTGGTTTCAGCTGCCAGTCAAAGAGCTGAGAGGCACAGAGCCAGGCAGCCCACTATAAAAACCCACCCCAGAGCTTCTGAAACACAAATGTCCAGGCCAGTTGGGCACTTCCCCTTCCCTCCAGGGGCCTCCCCTCAGCCTCCTCGTCAGCCAGGTCCCACAGCTGCCAAGCAGAGAGGCTGACTCCAAAAGGGGAACAGTGCTCCATGGAGCCCCTCTCAGAACGCTATATCCCTGAACAGCTGGGGCTTTGGGGCACTTGTCCCCTGTGAAACTGCTCATTCCAGAGCGATGGAAATGCACACTGAAAGCCATCATCTCTCAGACCCTCTACCTGTCATATTGGGATGGCAAGAAAGTTGAGTTGCACTGTTTCAGATGGAAATCAGTGTCTCTGACTCAGTGTAAATGGCTTCTGAGTTCTTAGGCTGTTTGTGACTAGTTCTCGTCCAATGGGACAGGCAGGCCAGGGAACACCAGCGTTGACTTCACTGCCCTACAGAGATGCACAGGACACCCAGAGTAGAAAAGTGCATCAGAAAGCACATCTCTCAGCTTCACAGCGAGGAAACGGAGATCTAGAGAAATGAGAGGTGCTCACAGCACCACACAGTCGGCAATTGAGACTGCTGTTTCTTTCCTCAGCTGTGACAGAAGGTTGGGGGCGAGGGGGTGTCCAGAACAGGTGGCTAATGCTTCCAAATTAATAGTGCTACTTCACAGGGCCCTCTGGGGATAAAAACGTTAGGTGTAAAGCAGCTTCATCATAAACCAAGAGCAACAGTGTTGGTGCATCATGCTGTGCAGCGGCCACCGAGAGCTGACGCAAGTGCCGGTCACATCTCCTAACCTGAGAAAGAGGAAAGGAGTCGTTTGCCGTGGGTGTGGAGTCAGAGCTGCCTGAGAGCCACGTCAGCAGGTGGTGTGAGCTCAGAGCTACTGAAGGACATTTGAGTCTGCAGCAGCCACACCTCCCCCAGGAAGAGGCTCTGGGTGCAGCCAGGGCCCCAGAGTTGAGCCCACTCTGTCATTTGGCTGCCCTGAGAGGACCCTCGGGCCATGGCCATGCTCACACCCACAGAGGACTGGACCAGCTCCTCAGAGGCCTGGGAAGCAACAGTCCACTTAGCCCCCAAGAGGGTGACAGCCCCCAGTGTAACCTCCCACCTCCTGATCCGTGAGAGTGGGTGAGATCTGGGCATCTGAGTATCTATTATCCAGCATGGTGGCACAGGACATCATGGGAGAAGGGGAAGGAATGTCCCACAAAATGAAGAGTTCACCCCTCGGTGAAGCCCACCATTCTCACCTTCTCCCTGACTCCCTGGAGGAGCTGACACAGAGGCCAGCATGGTTTGTAGACTATTCTGAATCCTGAGCTTTTAGAACTGGAGAGGTTCTCAAAGAAGACACCAGTAATTCCCAGTGCAGAACTCAAGGGCAGGAAACCTAAGTGTTAGGGACAAAATAAAAAATTTGGGTTTTCAAGCCCAGCCTCCAGGGAGTCTTATTCAGAAGGCCCAGAAATCTCCATGTTTAAGAAGCTCTCAGGGTGATTTCCCAACCACTGCAGTGAGCCAGTCCTCCCCCCACAAAAGAAGAACCTGTGGTCCAGAGGCCCGTGTCACTCAGCATGGCTGAGGTGACAGGTCACAGATGCAAGTCCCTCCAGTGGGGTTGAATGTGAGCTCTGCAGCCCACTGCCTGGGAGACCATAGCGAGCCTCCTAAACCCTCTGGCCCAGTAATTCCACTGCTAGAAATTCTCAAGAGGCCACAGGTTCCTGGAAGCATGGTTTGTAATAGTAAAAGACTAGAACCAACGTAATTTTCCATCAAGATACTAATTGTATGAATTACGGCACATCCATGCTGTGGAACACTATGAAGATTCCAAAAGAAAAACAGTAAAATGGCAGCTCTGTGTGGGCTGCTGTAAGAAGTGAAAAAAGCAAGGTGTAATCCAAGACTAGCATCTTTACCTCCATCCCCTCCTGCCCCTTCAGTGGCCTCTTCCTTCTCCATCAACCCTCATGTTCAATGGAAGGACCTTAGTCTGGTAGATTCCATCTCATCTATGTGTCTAAATTCATGCACTTCCATCTGTGCTGAACCATCTCCCTGTGGATCCCCACAGCATCTTCCCAACCCAGCCTCCATGACGCATCCTTACATGCAGATCTGACCCCTCCACTCCCTCCACCCTTAACTCCCTTCGGTGCTCACCACTGCCAACTCCTCAGTAGGGCCTAGAAAGTCATTCCTGATCCCTGCGTCCCTCTCCAGCCCCATCTGTTGCAACTTTCCATTCTTCCACCATGAATTTTTAAGTCTTAAAATGCATCACATTTTCTCTTACTTCCATATCTGCTACACTCTTACGCCCTGCTCCCCTATCCTCCTTATTTAGCTAAGGTGTCACCTCCTCACAACTTTTCCTTGATCCCCTACACCAAGTCCAAGTGCTCCAGGTAATGGTATCCCCTTGCCTCTCCCATCATAGCATGTTTCTGGACCACACTGTCATTGCATGATTCCTTCTCCACACAATTCAGTGCAACTTAAGCTCTGGGAGAGAAGAAACTGGATCTGTGTCACCCCTAGCTCTTTAGGGCCCAGAACTACCATGATGCAGATACTTAGTATTTGTCCCGAGAATAAATAATAGTACTCACTATAATGTATTAAAAGTTATCTGAGCTAATCAATGGTAAACTCGGTGCGACAGGGACTGAGTATAGAAAGACAAATTAGCGTCTGGAATAGAGGGAAATTTTTTTAGGGCCAAATAAGTACAGGAAGGTTGTACTTTCAACCATCCGAAGTTCTAGTCAGTATTGGAGAAACACAGAACATCACATGATAGCAACTCAGAGCCATGAAATGGGTCAGAGGAAACGGTATCAGCACAGAGGTCAAAGAACTCCATTAATAATCTAATTCTCCTTCAGAAAAACACAGACCACTGTGAAAGTTGATTCATTTTTTCAAGCTATGAAGAGCGTACCCTAAGAAAAATATTATTTGGAAAAGAACACTAAGTAACCTATGTATCATTTATTAGTCTTGAAGATCAGTGTTTCTCTAAACATACTTAGATTCCATGCAAGACTACAAGAATCCTTTTTTTCTAAACTTTTTTCTTCTTTTTCTTCAGTTGTATTGAGATCTATTTGACATACAACCCTGTATTAGTTTAAGGTGTACAGCATAATAACTTGATACAAGTATATATTGCAAAATGATTATCAATATCCATCCATTAGCTAATATCCATCACTTCACATGGTTATAATTTTTTTGTGTGATGATGATTCTTTTTCTTTAGCGCACTTAAACACAATTTGCAGAAGTGTATTTAGTTGAGCATTTATTTGTTGCATATTTGACTCTGCCACTTGTCTTTAAGCTATGGTAAGGGTGAGAATAATGAGTGTTTTGTAACCTCAGAACCCAGCATGGTGTCCTAGCACTTAGTAGGTGTTCATTAAATATTTGTTGTCTGAATGAATGCATACATGAGTGCATGCATATGTGGGAAAACACACACAACACACAGCCCAGGAGTTCCCTCATCCTTGGAAAAATACTGCGCATTAGACAGGAGAAAGTCATCATGAAACCACTCTGATGAAAGACAAGAAGAATGAAGGGCAGAGATGAGCAAAGGTCACAAATGAGTCAGTTTTTTTTTTTTTTAAATGGAGAGACAACCAAAAATATGGAGCCAAGAGGAGAGATGCTATGATAGACCACTGACTGATAAATTCGGAGCTTGCTACACCACTGAGCTGTGAATAAAATCCTGCTTACCTAAACAGCTAGCAAGTTTATGCATTGTGTTTCGCTTAGATGAGAACACCACGGCTGTCCCGTCAGCCTCCATGTTCAACTGTCCCAGTCAACTGCCAGTTGTAATTAGGGAGTGCTGGGGAAGGCCGTTGGAGAGAAATCAGCGTGCATATTTTGTCTTCCGTTGTAGCTGGCTCATTTGAATGATAATGTATTGCTGTCTGGGGTGTAACACAGACTGCGTTGAATAATGAGGCAGCTCTGGACTCCTGGTACCTGAGTGGCCGGTTAGTGGCCATCGACAAAACAGAAGCAGCATCTCTGGGCAATAAAAAGATGATCTCAGTGTGGCAGGAGACAGATGCTGGGAAATGCCCCTCTGCAGGTACTATCAAGAGCTTCCATCACTGAGAGCTTCATTTATTTTACTCATAGTCATTTTTCCAGCTGAGAGTCTTAAAAGCATCTGGCCAGTGGCATCCTGAGGTGATGAAACACTAGGGTGGGAGGCCAGAGGAGGTACAGAATCCCCATCCCTGAGGGATAATTAACACCCATGAGCTGGCTATCTGTTTTCAAGGATTCAGAGGAAAACTTGGCTCAACTCAGCGGAAAGAGCCAGATGACAGCTGGAGGGCCCTGCCAGTTTGGGGATTTCAAATATCACTTTATTTTTGTTAGCACAGATATTCCTCGTAAGATGCCCATGTGGGTGTAGACACCTGGTCCTGGAAACCTGAAGCCAGGTAATGGAAGCAGCATGGTAGGTGATTAGGAGTGTAGTTTCCGGATCCAGACTGCCTGGATTTAAAGCCTGATCTGCCACTTACCAGCTGTGGGACAGCTGTGTACCTCAATTTCTTCATCTATAAAATGGAAAGAGGATAATAATCGTATTTACCTCATACGAAAGTTTGCTACACGGTTTAATTGTGTAAATCAGTGTAAACCACTTAAAACAGTGCCTTATACACATTCAATACCCAGTAAATATCGGTTTTTATCAGTATGGCTCAGTGCAAATACCAGGAGACACTCGAGGTGGCACAGCATGACTTAATGGGATTGGTGCAGGCTCTGGAGTCAGACCGATGGGGCACCACTCAGCTACCTACTAGAGGGGTCACCTTACCCTCCTGAGCCTCAGCTTGCTCATACGTAAATGGGAACACCTACTAGTAACGACTTCATAGCATTGTTGTGAGGGATTGATCACACAGTACATGCACTGGAAAGAGTATCGGACACAGGCACGTAGTACATGCTCAACACTGGATCGTAATAATGCTACTACTGTGCTGCTCTTGTCACCGTCATTGTCATCTTTGCCATCATCATCATCACAAACCACCATAAGGAGTCTTGTTTTTAGGCAGTAGGCAACGGGCTGTCATGAAATGTCCATTTGAGGAAGTATCTGTCCAAACCAGGGTTATTGAAATCTTACTCTGACAGCCAGTTAGAAAGTGGACTAGAGAGGGTAAATCTTGGGAGAGAGACCAGTTAGAAGGCTTCTGCAATGATCAAGGCAGAGGATGGTAATTGCAAAGTCATCCTTTGAAATCCCTTAACCAGGACCTACACACTACAATTAACCTATTTTATTTCTGTTTGTTCTTCTGCTGTGCCATCCTTTCCCCTGGAGGTACTGATGGGCAAGGTCTAGTTTCCTTGAAAAAAAATGACAAGGCAAGTGAAAAAAAATCTCTTTTCTTTCTCTCTCTCCACACATACACACACAGCTCCCACATAAGCATATATTGTTTAATTTGTCTCAACTTAAATATACTGCCCAACTCTATTAATAATAAATATATCACACCAAGACTTCCTAAAACCTTTCTGGAACAAGACATGTTATTAACGCACAGATAAATTATCTGGGTGACCTAGGGATGGGGGAGTAGGGGAGGGAGTAAGAAGTAAAGATATTTTGAATCTGTACCTAGACACCTATGCTGATAAAGGAATCTCGGGTAATTATCTCATAAGCCTTCTGAGTCCTGAGCCTCAGAAACCTCAGACGGAGCAGTGAGGCTGCAGCTTCTCCCCGCCCCTATCTTTGGTGCCCACCCCCCGACACTTTCCTTCAGTCTAAACACTCTTTCATACAGGTGGTTGAGCCCACCCCACTCCCAGTGACAGGACACACCTTCTCCCTCATCTCCCCGGGCTTGTCAGCTGAGCTGAGATACATGAATGGCAAAGCATGCCGAACTGGAGCCCAGACGGTGCTCATCGTCCTGTCACCAGGACAAAGGAAGGAAATTCCATTATGTCACCTTCCACAAGTGAGAGACAGCGACAGTGTCCCCTGTAAACACTGCACTGACACTGTCATGATGCATCTCAAGCACTTCTAATCAGCATGGAAGTGGAGTGACTGCCGAAGCTCTTCAGCCTCAAAGATGCCATTCAGCTGGAATTGTGGTCTCCTGCTGTCACTGAAATGACCTGGCTAGGAGCATCTACTGCTCTCTGCACCCATCGCATCAGACACAAACAGAGAAAGAGAGTATCTCCTACCTTTGCAAAGTACGTTCACCTGTTTGGTACTCCAGGTGAGCACCGGAAGTCAGGAGCATTTAAACTGTTACCACAGTTTCACCTGTATTTACACACTGGCCTCTCTGTATTTCTTCCCCTCCAAATTATGAAAAGGGAAAAGGTTTTTATTTCTGTAGTTCCAAAAAGGAAAAGTGCTTTTATTCCTGAAGTTTTGAAGAGGGAGAAGGCTTTTCTTTCTATAACTTCTTACCAACAGCAGCAATGGGCTTGAGTTTCTAAAGGTTTGGTCAATACTACCCAACTGTAAAAGTGTTTCTAGTTTAAAACTGGCTTGTTTTCTCTCTGCAAATGACATATTAATTACAAACATGACCTTAACTGTGTGATCAAATTTAACATCACCAATAATGGGACAAACTGACATCATGGGCTACCTCATATGCTGTACTCAAAAGGACAGACCACCACTTGGTGACACTCCTGCTGAAACAGTCATAACCTGACTTGAATAGTGAGGAAATACAAGACAAACCCAAACTAAGGGAAACCCACAAAACAACGAGGCTCTACTCTTCAGAAATGTCAATGTCATGAAAAATAAATAGCTAGACTAAGGAATTATTCCAGATTAACGGAGATTAAAGAAGACTGTATGATAGATTGTAGTATTGAATCAATGTTAAATTTCACAAATTTGATGATTATATTACGGTCTTATAAGAGAATGTTTTTGTCCTTCGGAGATACATACTGAAGTAGTTGGGGAGCAAAGTCTGCAACTTACTATCAAATGGTTTACCAAACAGTAATAAAAATGTGTATATGCATGTGTAAGGGCATATACAAAGAAAGATAAAACAAAAGTGGCAAAATAGTAACCACCTGAAGGATTAATGGGTGTTTGCTGCACTAGTCTTGCAATTTCTCTGTAGGTTCAAAATTTTCAGAATAACAAGCAGGGGCAAGGGGCATAATGAGTCTGCTTACCAAATAGAGATGGAATATCAACGAAAATACAGAAGAATATCTTTCTGACATTAGAGGTAGGAAAGCATTTCTTAAACAGGACACCAAACACACTAACCATAAAAGAAATGTTAGTAAATTAAATTACACTGTAATTAAGAATTTTTTTCATCAAATGAAATTTTTAAGGATGAAAAGTCAAGTCAAAATCCAGAAAGGATATTTGCAACATACAAAACCTACAATGTGATGGTATCCAGAAAGTATAAAGAAAACTTCTTATACTAAGTCAAGAGAAAATTGGGCAAAATACATAAACATGTATTTCAGCGTTGTGGAAATACATGGCTCATAAATATAAGAAAAATGGTTCAACTTAATAGTGATTAGAGAAATGGAAATGAAGACCATAACAAAGTAACAATTTGCACCTAGAATGGCAAAACTTAAGAAGTTAATAGTATATGGTGGAAAAAATTTAGATCAACAAAACTATTTTATCCTACTAAACAGGAATGTAAATTGATATGGTCACTTTGGAAAACAACTTGGCATTGTTTTGCACTAGCTGCTCACTAAATCCACTTTATTTTCCTCCTAGAGACACAGAAAGACTACATTTCCCAGCCTCCATTGCTCTTAGTGGTGGCCATGGACTGAGTTATGGCCAACGGAATGTAAGCAGAAATGATGGTACCACTTCCCTGACTTGCCAATAAAACTTCCTCTGTGATCCTCCAGTCTCCCACTTGCCCATCTGTTAGCTATTTGCACACTCCCAGAATGACTTTGGAAGCCTCATTTTCAAGATAAGGGGCTTTCATCATCCTGGATTCCTGAATGATTAGGTGGAAAGGAACACACCTCCTCACCCAACCTGCCACCCCAACTGCAAACAGGCTTTACATGAATAAGATTCCTTCTACTGTGTTAAGTCCCTGACATTTTGTGTGTTTTCTGTGGCAGCAGCTAGCGGAATTTTTTAAATAAAGGTTTTAAGTTGAACATTTACAAATGCTACAACCCAGGAATTCAGTTCCAGAAAATGATCTAGAGAAATTCTTGCACATGTAAACAAAGAGGCATATATAAGAATGTTCTTAGCAGCACAGATTGATATAGGAATAAACTGGGGAAAAATCCCATTGAAGAAGAATGGATAAGTAGATTGGGGTTAAATATAAATATATATGTGTGTGTATGTATGTGTATATATGTATATATCATACAATGGATTATTATACAGCAGTTAAAATAACCGAAGTACAGTTACATACAACAATGTGGATGAATTGTAAACCTCATCTAAGATGATGCCATGGTAGCCACATAGTCATTTACATGAAAGTATGTGGGTGGCGCAGATATACGGCTTCAGGGCAGGGAGGGCCCTAGAGCAGCCAGGCAGGGCCCCTTCCCTCTCCCCTCCCCCTTCTCCCATGACCCCACCCCTGCCCAACACTTCACCTACATTTCCTTCAAGCCACACTCAGGAAAGTGACCAAGCACACCTCCCTGACACACACCCTCCATGCATTCCCTGTGTTACTTCTTTTGCTTGCTAACCATCTTGAAGGTCTGCCTCTCCCCACAACAATTCTGAATGTCAAATCCAGGGAGGAGGGGAGAGGGAATGGGAACTGATACGGACACATCACCAGAGGCATGGGCACCCCACTGCATGGCAGGTGGTAAGCAGGCAAGAAGGAGGGTCATGTGTGCACACAGCCAGGGACACTGGAATGAGTGAGTCCCTGGGCAGAGCCAAGGACAGACCACTGTGTATGATTAGTCACGTTATGCAACAATATCCTAACCTAATTTTTTATTGTTATTCTTATTCTGCTTGCTTGATTTTTCTTGCAAAAATGGCACTGCACACTGAAGCTACAAGGATGAGTGGAGGGCTCAAATCTTTCAACCCAGGGCCCTGACATCCTTAAAATATGCTGGTGGTGTGTGCCCTCCCCTTGGGCTACTTGGTCTGATATTCTGATCTGCTCTGTTATGTTCAGTAGGGGCCAAAGGGCTTCTGAAAACAAGCCCTTCATTCAAGAAAATAATACAAACAACAGGGATTCCAAGCAGTAGTGCCAGCCCACAACGGAGCCATTCCTCATCAGAGTTCTTTCACACTTCAGAGGCAGGAGCCAGCTCTGCTCCTTCTAAGGATGGCCCCTGGATTAGAAAGATTGGACAAAGCTGTGAGATTCTCAAAGACTTCTCAATGATAATGAATCCTTTCCTATCTGAGATGGAGCGGGAAGCCTGAGCTTGCTCCTAGAGCTGCTGTGCCCTCTCTGCATGTGACCTTGGGCAGATCGCTTGCCCTTTCAGCCACTCACTTACCTCTTCTGTCCAGTGCGGGTAATAACAGTACCCACCTCACAGGGTTGTCTTGAGAATTAGCTGAATATAATGTGCACAAAGTTCTTACCACATTGTCTGGCATGCACTGGACAGTAAATAAATGCCATCTACTTTTATTATCACCAACCTTAAACAAAAAGCTCTCAATTTTCACATGGCGAAGAGGACATATGTGAATTCTTCATGGGGTGCTCCAGCTGCCTCCTTCCTCCCTACTTTTCATCCTCCCCATCCGCAGTCCTCTCATCTAACAGCCATCACTCATCAAGGTAAGCTGGACTCCTAGGTCAGACTGCCAGGGTTCAAGTTCCAGCTCTGCCACTTCCCAGCTGGGTCACCTTGGGAAATATGCTTAACTTCTTGGTTCCTCAGTTTCCTCATCTGTACAAAGAGGGTGACAGCAATACATAGCCCTTAGGAATGTCATGAGGACTAACTGAGATAACACATGGAAAGCGTTTAGAACAGCACCTAGTACACAGTAAAGGCTCAGTAACCTTGGGAGAATTAACTCTGAAAAATGGAGGTTGGAGAGTTAAGGCACTAATTGAAAGAAACTGTTCTTAATTTTGTTTGGCCTGAATGGAAAGACACCAATGATACAATCCCTCACAGAGACCTCACATCCCTTGTTTGTGATGCTTTAGGTATATTATTTAAAGTGAGTTTCTGTCACCAGTCATTCCTGTGATGAGTTATTCATCTCACTGTAGACACAGTAACATAAAATCCATAAAACAAAAGTGTGATGCTACCTGTATTAGTCCAGAGAAACAGAATCAACAGAAACCAATAGAAGTGTATCTGCTGTGAACAACATGGGGCTTAGGAGCACCAACCCTAAAGCGTCCAAAATCCACGTATGACCATACAGCCGGCCCTTCGTATCTGAAGGTCCTCCATAACCAAAGTTCCACATCCATGAATTCAATCAACTTCAGATTGTGTCGTACTGTAGTATTTATTGAAAAAACCCTGCATGTAAGTGCACCTGTGCAGTTTAAACCTGTGTTGTTCAAGAGTCATCTGTATACTGACTTAAATGTCAAACCCATCCAAAAACTACCTTCACAGAAACATCTAGAATAGTGTCTGACCAAATACTTGGGTACCATGGCCTAGCCAAGCTGACACACAAAACTATCACAGTATCAGATGCAAAACTACTCTGTATCCTGATACAGTGTTTCCATCCTTGTTTCCATACAACCCTGCCATATGAACCATTCCTTTAAAATCCAGACCCTAAAAAGGGGCCAAAGACTCTGGCCATGAGCCTCCTGTTTGCTCTGCCTCCAGACTCTGATGTAGACCAATGTACCACAGCCTTTTAGACCCACATCCAGGGAACATCCAAGCACAGTCTGAATTGCTATCATGCCACTTTTGGTGAAGCTGCTAGCTCCACCCACATTAATTAACAGATATTCTCTAAGTTCTTACATTTGTCATTAAACAGATCATCAGTCTGAAGAATAACACTCAGTACATTTCTCAAGCAATCACTCTTTAAGCTAGAGCTCTCATTCTCACTTGTCCTTTGTATCAACAAAAACCTATTTTCCCTTTCAGGATCCTGGTAAAGGAAGGCAAGAGAAGATGTCAAAGAAGCCATTTGCTATGGCAGGTTCAGGGAGGTCAGAAAAGTTCCCTGAGGGAAGGAGGATTCAGTCTGAAGGCAAAGGGTGAGCTGAGATCCAGTGGGTGAAGAAGAGCAGTTGAGAGAAGGGTCCTGTGGAAGGGGAGGGGGCTCTAAGGGGGCCTCGCCCAAATCCCCAAGCCCACCCCAGACAGCACCTGCAGGCCAGCCAGGTACACATTGGTTTCCAGGTCCTCGCCTGAGGGCACTGTCTGACAATTAACAGGTGAGAGGTGGAAGCAGCCTGGACTAAGGTGGTGGCAGGGATGCAGAGAAACGGAGAGGTCCAGATATCTCTACAGGAAGAATGGACAGAACTTCATGATGCATATTGAAAAAGGAAATGAAGACGTAGGGGTGGATGGGTGATGACGAACCACATACTCACATGAACTCAACTCCAGGAATACTTCTCTCTTCCTTTCAAATAGTTCTCTCTGCCTTCTCACCCAGAGCCATACTGATTGCCATGCCTGGTCAACCCAGACATGAGACAGTGACAGACAAATGCCCAGGAGTCATGGACCTCCCAATCACAGAGCCACATGCAGATGCCACCCTTGGGTCTGACCAAGAACCAAGGGCTGGAACGGTTCTGAGACTCTCCAGGCAGCCTAGGGCACCAATACACTTCTGTAAGAAGAGTAGAGTCCGAAGGGCTAAAAAAAGCTCCTTTCAGAATTTTCTTTTTCTTTTATTGCCTTCCCATAGAGGATTATAGACAGCTGAAGTTTGTGAGTTGGATTACTTCCATCCATAAAATAAAGACTATAAAGTCTTTTCACCCTAATCAGAAAAAGTATCCTTTTGTCCCACTGTATTCATCAATATGTCATACTTAACTGCTACAATTATTGACAGGTATATAAAACGTTTGGTGACAGCGAAAATAGCTTCCTATAAAGTGTTTATTCTTTTTTATTGATAATAAGTTGGCTTCCCTGGCCCCACCAAGAGAATACAGACCACTAACAAGAGATCAAATCCATTTATATGGCTTTCTACAATCATCGTTTTTACTCTGGGGCTCTGTTCTAGGCCCTGTCTTTTAAATTTCAGCATCCGAGGGAGCTTGGAGCCCTAAAGCAGGATCATATTACTTCTGTAATGAGGAAAGTATAATTCTAATAGCATCATTTACTACACCCTTTCATTTTTCTTCTTCAAGACAGACTGTACTCCTGTGTGCCTGTGACTCGAATCTTTAAAAGAGAAAAATTTCAACTGTAGAGAAATATTAATCAAAGGAACTGTCTGCAGGCAATGCCAGGTGGGCACCATGCACCACAATAATACTGCATTAATAATAACTATAAATATAATTGCTACTTGGATTTAATGACTACTGTGTACCAGGCATCTCAGCAAAGCCACAATTTCCAGTTGTGCCTTCCACAAAGGTGTCTGGCTGAGGGGCAGGTGGGAAGTGAAATCCACTTGCCAAACTCTTTGTCCTTGTGCAGGCTGCGTCATCCTGAAGCCAGGGGTGCCTCTCTGTGATGTGCTATCACATGTGCCAGGAGATGTCCTGCCTATATCCTATTTCTGACCCCCAGGGCACTGATATATTTCACAACAAGGAAATCCAAGTCTGAAAAACCAATGTTTTTTCTCATGCAACGTTGCCTTTCTACAGAAAGAGAATCTACAACCTGAATTACTATTTTTTTTAATTCTAAGGGAATACTGACCAGAGATAGAATTGGTTTGTCTACTGGTTCCACAAACACAAGTTAATTTACTTACAGGATGAACTTCAGCAGAATTTGTAGAGGCTATGAGAGTGGTCTCCAGGAGCTTACATTCTCATGAGAAAGACAAGCTGTCTGGGTGATAAATTATAACTCTAAAGAGGATAGGAGTTCAAGACAGGGAGAAATTGATGCTCTGAGATGCTCACAGAATGTTTGAGGGAAGCTTTGAAGGATGAGAAAATTGGGTACACAAAGATGCAGTGGAATTCCAGGCAAAGGCAAGGAAGCTGCCCCGTGCAGTGAGATGAGGCCTCCACTATCCCTGTTCTGGCCTTAGCCTCCTGATCTCCTTTCTTACAAAATCAAATCAGCTGGATCCTTTCTGTCTTCCACCTTTTCCTTCCCAGCTAAAGTGCTGTGTTTCATCACACACACCCAGCAACGTTCAAAGCTTTATGGAGCCCCCATCACCTTCTTTGCACTCACACTGGTCAGTTGAGGCCTGTGAGAGACGTGTGGATGGTGCTGCAGCTTCAGGGCACCCCACTCTGGACCCTCAGGAGTGCCCCCCATTTCCTAGGAGCTCTCTTCGTACTCACAGAACTGCTAAGTCAAAACCGCAGCCTCCCTGGCACTCACCTCGCAGGCAGCCTCATCAGCTCTTCCTCTCCTGCCCTCACTGTCACCCAATAAGCCTGTGTCCCAGGTTTCCCCACCTGACACTCCTGGCAGAGGGAAGGCTGGGCACCTTCTCCATCCATCACCCTGGACCTCATCTCCGCCAGAGGTGTTACTGGGGTATCATCCCCTCTCACCTCCATTCTCGACGTCTTCTTTCACTTTCCCTTAGTCCAAACAGTTACAGACTGTTTCCTCCCTGCCCTGCACTGCTGTGGGAGTATGGGCGACAAGAGTGAACAGAGCACACAACCACGCACGCCTGCCTGGGATGACAGTCCAGCTCTCCTTGCCCCATGCCTCTTCCTCCTCAGTGATGAACAGGCCCCAGGCTCCACCTGAACTTCACAACTTCCATGCCTCCATCTTGGTTGCAGCTTCCCAGCCTTTGCCTCTGCGTTCTTGCCCGAATGGCTTTCCCACCCCATCCCTCCACTCTGCTCCTGCCTTCCACCCAGACTACCCACATCTGGGGCCTCCCATATGCTCTGACCTGTCCTATGGCTCTCATCACCCACTCACTATGAGAAACAGCAGAATGATTTTCTGTCTCCCTAACCAGACTGTAAGACCACTGCAGCCCCAGACTGGCCTGCTGGTCTGTGTCCATGGTGATCAACAGAGAGCAAGTAAGTGTGGTGTCCACTGAATCCCAGTGTGCTCTCTGATCACAGTGAGCTCCCCTTCCTCTCAGCACAGGCTGCAGTGCTCCTTGGCAGGCACGGGGTCTCAGCTCCTTCAGAGGAAATGCAGGCCGGGCCCAGCACTTTGGGACCGTGGAAGATTCTCTCAGTTTCTGCAATGTAACCAACTTCTTTCAGGCTTCCTTTCATAGGGGAGAAAGGAGAAGAAAGCTAGCCTAATTCTTCCCCTTTTCACATATAAAGGGTTCTGTCTTGCTTTGCTTTGCTTTTTATGCCTCTAATTCTTACTGCTTTAAATACTAAAATTTGTACTAGACCTCACTCAGTTTTTAACATAGACTTACTGGTATTCTAAACTCAAGCCGTGGTTTCTCTGCCTCTGCAAAATACCCTAATCATTATCCTCAAAAAACGGGGATGACGAAATGACCACAATTTCCCCCACACCCAGACCTCATCTTAGAAAGAAGTAAGCAGAAGGATGAAGCAGCCTGTGCTGGAGCACAGACTTGAAAGAGACCAAATGTTTACCAGATGGACAGTTTAAAGTATGCAGAGAAACGATTGACGGACAAGTTACGCTTTACCCCTGTTGCCCAGTGTGGTGGGATGGATACAAGAAATGATCTTGGGCTCACAAGGACATCAGGCTTATCACAGAAAATAAAGTGATCACATCTTCTTGGGGGTGGGAGGAAGAAGCAGAGCATCCCCCAACCCTCAGCCTTGGCTCCAGGTGAACAAGTGCAGGACGAACTCGCCTGGGGTGTGGGTTTGCTTCCGCACATGCCCAACCACTCCCACTCTAGCTCTCACATCCTCTCAATCCAGTTCTGAGGGGCATTCAATCCACTGGACCGTGAGGCCCAGCTCTGCCTGAAACTTGGCAGAAGTCCCCTGCTCCAGGAAATGAATAGTTTTCCACATTCCCACGAAGCAAAAAAAAAAAAAATGTCATGAGAAATGCAGGGGTTGTGCTTACAGAGGTGGGTCGGCTGGTGATATTGACAAGTTCTGTCTTGCACAAGCAGGAGCTCCCAGCAGCCTGGGGGCACCCAGCCTGGGTGGACTTGAATCTGCAGGCTGGAGAGGGGATGGCAGGCTCTGGTGTGCTCAACAGCTGTAAATAGGCAGGCCCAGGCTGCAGCAGTTCTGACTGCTGTGGTTCTCAGTCTTTAGCAAGCATCAGAAGCACCTTGGAGGGCTTGTACAAACACAGATGCCTGGACCCCACCCCCAGAGATCGTGATTGGAGCAGGGCCCATGAATTTGCATTTCTAGCAAGTTCCTGGGGATGTTGCTGCCGCTGCAGGTGTGTGACACTTTGAAGAGCACTGCCTGACTGCTACACTCTGTCCATGTAAATCTAAGAGAATGCTGCACTCGGACTGCTTCTAAAGACTCTGAAGTTAGAACCGTGGACGAGGCACTGTGAGAATGGTCCACATGAGAGAGACGAGGGGAATCCGGAGTCAGCAGAGCCCGCACCTGAAAACAAGGCTGTGGCCCTAATTGAAAGGATGTGGAATTAATGTGCGTGGCTATGTTTTAAGTAAAAATGCATTTAAGTCAGTATTGATAATCAGAAAAGGCGGTGGAAGCAGCTAAATCAGGATGCCCAGGTCACGCCGTCCCTTTCCAGCTGGTGAGCCTCGGGATTCTCTCCGTTGGGAAGAAAACCTCGCAGGAGAGAAAATACAACTCACGAATACTGGTGGCTACCTTTTGGGTTTGCAGCCAGCACCTCCTTGCCATCTGCCCAGTGACAGCACTCCAGTTTCTTTGTGGGAAAACCATTCTGCCCTTGCTCTCAGCCTGGGACCTTCTAGAGGCAGAACACCCAGCTCAGGATGGGCAATCTACACAGACCACCTACCCAGCTACCACAGTTGCATCAAGGATGGTACAAGGCTCAAGTCTGGGCAATTGGGACTAGTGAGACTCTGCTTTCCAGGATTTTAAGTTATCAGGGAACTGACCTCTCTCCTCCCCTGGCTTGGGTATGGTCATGATGTGAGCCTGAAGGCAGCCAGAAAAATTGGAGGATAGAGCCAACCTAGAGGAGACAGAGACAAGGGCTGAGTTCGGAGGAAGGTGTGGACATCACTTCAACCCTGCATCAAGCCAGTCTTGAAGCCAGACTTTCATTACATGAGCAAATATATTTCTTTTTTACCTTAAGACGATTTGATTTGGGAGTCTTCATTTATTTACCCCAGAAGAAGACCCTAAGACAAAGACTCACCTGCAAGGCATTTATGTGGGAGATGATTGCAGGAAACCATGGGAAGGGGAGTAAGGAAGTGAGGCAGGGCAGGGAAGAAAGCCAGTAAAGGGGACATTATCTGGCCGGTGTCATGGTGGGCAGCTGAAGTGCAATCCCATGGTGAAGCTCTGGAAAATAGTGCAAGCACACCTCCCAGAGTTATCTTAGCCAAACAGCCAGGGGACAGGACATTTACCCACAGGGTCCCACTATCAAGGCTGAGGGCTGCTCAGGGTATGAATGAAGGGCTAGTGCTGCTGACCTGACCCAGGTACAGTCAGAGTGGACGTCTGCTTCCAGAAAAGGCCCTCAGACACAGAGTTGCAGGAGCTGGCAGCTGGACTGGTGTTCATGAAAATAATGGGACCAAGAGGACAGAGGTGGCTGCCAGCAGCGTCTGCTTCATCTGGGTTCTCTATTACTTGCAAAAGAGAAACACTCACTGATATTTTAAGGGGCTCAGCACCATGCTTGGAACATAGTAGGCCCTCGAAAATCAGTCACCATCAATACTATTTTCATCGCTACTGACCAGCAACGAGCATTATGAAGATCCAACTTGTGCTACAATTACAAGTATTATCTTTGCAACCAAGAATTCTTAAGTAGATTAGGTAAAGAAAGTGATGTCTCAAAAGAAGTCCCTCCCCAGTGTCCCAGGCATCTGTGCCAACCAGAGCTATGGGTTCAGGGACTCTACCCTCTGCTGGGCCCTCCGCACGGCAGAGGGTATCTGAATCCCTGAGCCAGCTTCAGTGCAAATGGTCCCTTCAAGAGTTGCTTGTCTCTAGGTCCATCCATGCTGCTGCAAATGGCATTATTTCATTCTTTTTTATGGCTGAGTAATATTTCATTGTGTGTATATGTATGTGTGTATATATATATACACATCTTTATCGATCATCTGTTGATGGACATTTAAGTTGTTTCTATGTCTTGGCTGTTGCAAATAGTGCTGCTATGAGCATTGGGTTGCAGGTATTTTTCAAATTAGTTTTCTCCAGATGTATTGAGTGAAGTAAGGCAAACAGAGAAAGACATATCATATTACATCACCTATATGTGGAATCTTAAAAAAAAAAATTAGAGGAGGTGGGGATTAACAAACACACATTACTATATATAAAATAGATAAACAAGGACCTACTATATAACACAGGGAATGATAATTCAGTTTCTTGTAATAACATATAATGGAAAAGAATCTGAAAAGAAGATATACATAAAAAAGAGTCACTTGTGGGCTCCCTAAACAAGGAAGATGGGGAAGCCCACCTGGAGGGGCTTGGTTATATAGGTTGAGAAGACATGTACAAAAGAGACTTTTCGTCTTTTTTTTTTTTTTTCAATCTTGGTTACAGTTCCTGCTTTTCTTCTTAAAGCCTGGATGAAGAAACTGATATAATGTTGAAGACTATGACTCATTAATAATTAACTGGTTGGAATAAATGTACTTACTATTTCAAGGGTTTGGCCTGAGAGGTTTCATTACTATAGTCCAAACACCTGTCAGGAAGAAAGATTCGGCCTCACCAAGGTCATGCCCAGTTGATCTGTTTGGGCCTGGAGGTGGGATCGGGGCCCAGAGCCAGAGCTGCTGCATCGTTTGGGCATGGCCCATCCACCCCTGAGCTCCTGGAGAGGCTGCCCTCTTCCTGCATTCCAGTGGCGCCTGACTCCCAGGGTCACATGTTCCAGGCACTTTTGTAAGCACTTTACTGCCTGTGAGACAGGAACTTTTATAATCCCTATTTCACAGATGAAGCAACTGAGGCACCCAAAGGGCATACAGCTAGTAAACGGTGAAGTCAAGATCTGAACCCGAGTATTCTGGTTCTAGAGGCCACTGTGCTCTGTGGTTTAGAATATCATGTTCTGGACATATGGTTTATCCACGCCCAAGTTAGGTACAAGCCTTCACCCAGCCAGCAGATAGAGATGTGCTCTCACAGCCCCTCTCTGCCTGCAGCCATCCTCTGTCCGCTCACGTGCTGTGTCACATGCAGCCTGAAGAAGGTAAACAATACATATTGTTGTGTGTCATTTGTAGTGTCCTATATATCTGGGATGTATTCAAGGAGCCACCATTCTCACAGGTTTCTCCTACAAGTCCCACGTAAGTAGGACAAGGCTACTCCCTTAGCCTCGTGAACTGCATATGCTGCAGAAAAGTTGTATGTCCCATTTTTGAAGAGTCAAGACAAAACTTTATAAAGGAAGTCAGGGAGGGAGAAAGAGCATTAGCAGCAACTCTAAAAGTAACAAAGAAGCTTGTGGCTTTGAGCACAAGTACAATTGGCTAGACAGAAATTACAATGGCAGCTCTACTCAGTGACACTGGAAAAGTGACCATCCTTTCAGAGCTTCATTTTTTCCCATCTGTAAAATGCAGGTGATACTGCTCATTTGACAGGGATGTCACAAGATTTCAATGAGAAAGTCTGGGCAAGGCTGGTGCCAAGCACAGGCATACGGTGGGCTTCCAATAAACGCTCATTTCCTTCCCTCCTCTTGGTAAAGGGAAGAAACATGGCATATGGAAGGTTAACTTTCCTCCAATTCCAGGAATAATGGAAATGGTTTTGCTGATGTCATGGGAAGAAGGGCCCCACTTGGGAATGGATGCTGCTGGGGGAAGAAAATCCTGCTCAGCATCTATACATTGTGTGGGGATTTCTACCTCAGGCTTCCAGCAAGTCATGGCTCTGAAATTATGGCAGTTGTTTATCTGGACAGGGGAGAGGGTGAGGGGAAAGGAGTCTTTGCTTGGGTCCCTATGTCCTCAGCCCACATGCATACCTCCTGGGACTGCAGCTTTAGACTGAACGTGAACCCTGCAGTTTGTGAGTTTGTTTGCTTTGGGCAAATAATGACTTCCTGTTTCTTAGAAGACAGAGCAAAGCTTCCCAAGGCTTCTCTGCCAGGCAGCAGTTCTTACCAAAGGACAGGAATGCTTGTGGGGTAAACAGAATAGAGACACGGGGATGAGGCCCGCCCACTGAGCAGCCCCAAGAAGGGCATTTGGGGTTTGAGAAATAGGCAGGACGTTTCAGCTTCCCCAAGCTCCCAAGAGCAGTTTCTAGGACTCCCAGGCTGCTGCCCACACACGCTGCATCTGCACTGTGAGATTCTCACTGGACCCCCGGAGTTGACACAGTAATTCCCCTGCCTCCTGTGCCACTTGGCAGCTCTTCCTACCCACAGGACAGTCTGAAGTCTGAATTCTTCTCTGTCCAAAAAGCATGCCAATCTCATTTTCACCCCTAAGCCCCCATAAGTTGTCCCGTTCGCCTTCCCATCCTTCAAATATGCTCCGCTCTTACCTCACTTCTTACAGGACATCCTCCTGGATTGCTCCTCTGCTCTTCCTGTTCATGGGTCTTGCCACTCAGTACTATTCTGTAAAGTCAGTCTCATTTCCATGGCCCCAAATTGTAAATGGTCTGAATTCAAGGGTCTAAATATTAGCTAATGTATGCTGAGAGCTTTACAAACTTGATTTTATTTAGACCTCCACAACCCTTACGAAGTAGGCACTTTTACTATCCCCATTTTACAAATGAGGAAGTTAAAGCTCCAGATGCAAACAATGTACCCGAGATCACAGAGGTAGTGGCAGAATCAGACCACGACCCAGCTCTGACTCTAGTGCCTATTCTTGTGGGCACCACGGATGTTGCCTCCATTTTTAGGATGTTGCCTAAAAATGTTAATTAGTCGTTGACTAGACAGACTGGTGGTTCTGAAAGGACTGCTCCAGACCAGCAGCATCAGCAGTGCCCGGGAACTTATCAGAAATGCAAACCATTAGGCACTCCTCAGACTTACTGAATAGAAACTCCAGGGGTGGGGCCTGGAAATCTGTGTTTTTAAAAGTCCTGCAGGTTTTTCTGATCTTTGCTGGTGTTTGAGACTACCTGACCAGAACAAGGATTGGCAAATTCTTTTTCTGTTAAGGGCTAGATAATAAGAGATTTTATTTTAGACTTTGTAGGCCTAGAGGTAAATTGAAGGCTACAACACAGATAATTTCATAACAAGATAGAAAAAAATTTCCAGGAATTTTTTACTGATGAAATTCAAAATATGATGATCATTGAGTGTGATTTTTTTTTTTTTATAATAAAGACCTAAAAATAAGAAGAGTGGGATTCATTGGGCGTGGGGGGATAGTATCTTGCTTACTTGGGACTCAACGTTAGGGTTCCCTATCATCAAATCAACTGCAGATGTTCATCTGTAAAGACCATTCTTAGTTTCCTGCACAAAGCAGGCAGTGGGCAGGGTCTGGCCTGCAAGGTGCAGTTAGCCAACTCCTGGGCTGGACCATCCCCCCTGAATCAGTAGCTGTAGGTGCCCTGGGGCAACACTTGTCTAAACTGAGCAGTCACTGTAAACAATCAGTTTGGTGATTCCACACCCCTAACTCCACTCTCCACCCCCCAAAACAGTTGCTCAACAGAACTGACAGATTTGACCAGGCATTTTGGCATCGTGTAACTCTCAGAGAGGCTGTGATAAGCCAGGCAGGCCCTGCCTTATATAGCTCCCTGGACGGGAGAACAGCTGCCTGGCCAGGTGGCCGAGCAGCTGCAGGGAGCCCTCAGCCCTGCTCCCACCGCCACCTGTGGCTTCCCTTTCGCCCTCAGCCTGCCCCTCCCAGACTTCCCAGGGCAGGCACCCTGCTTGGTCCCGGAAAGGTGGGTGTCTGCAGAGGACAGAAATTAACACTTTGCCCCATTTTTATTCTTGACCTGGCTTTCTCAGCACCTGTCTGAACAAACAACAGGATGGGAGACCAAGGCAGCTAAGATATAGAAGTATCCAGAAGAGCTAAACCTTTAATGGTCCCTTAACAAAACAGCTGGAAAGAACAAATGGCTGAATTATTTGGTTGAATTGTGTCCCTCAAAACAGTATTTTCAAGTCTTAACTCTCAGTACCTGTGAATGTGACCTTATTTAAAAATAGGGTGTTTGAATATAGAATGAAGAAAAAGACAGTCTCTTCAGCAAGTGGTGTTGGGAAAACTGGACAGCCACATGTAAACCAATGAAGTTAGAACACACTCTCACACCATAGACAAAATTAAACTCAAAATGGCTTAGACTTAAACCTAAGACAAGACACTATAAACCTCTTAGAAGAAAACATAGGTAAAACATTCTCTTACATAAATCTCAGCAATGTTCTTCTAGGGCAGTCTACACAGGCAATAGAAATAAAAGCAAAAACAAATGGGACCTAATTAAACTTACAAGCTTTTGCACTTACAAACAAAACAAAAAGACAGCCTACGGAATGGGAGAAAATATTTGCAAATGATGAAACTGACAAGGACTTAATTTCCAGAATATACAAACAGCTCATACAACTTAATAAAAACAAACAAACAACCCAATCCAAAAATGGGCAGAAGATCTAAACAAGCATTTCTCCATTGAAGACACACAAACGGCCAATGGGCACATGAAAAATGCTCAATAATGCTAATTATTAGAGAAATGCAAATCAAAACTACAATGAGGTAGTCACACCAGACAAAATGGCCATCATTAAAAAGTCCACAAATGATAAATGCTGGAGAGGGTGTGGAGAAAAGGGAACCCTCATACACTGTTGGTAGGAATGCAAATTGGGGCAGCCAGTATGGAAAACAGTACAAAGATTCCTTAAAAAACTAAAAATAGACTTATCATATGATTCAGCAATCCCACTCCTGGGCATACATTGAGAGGAAGCTTTAATTTACAAAGATGCATGCACCCCAATGTTCATAGCAGCACTATACAATAGCCAAGACATGGAAACAACCTAAATGTCCATTGACAGAGGACTGGATAAAGAAGTCATGGTATATTTATACAATGAAATACTACTCAGCCATAAAAAATAAAATAAAATAATGTCATTTGCAGCAACACTGATGGACCTGTAGATTGTCATACTAAGTGAGGTAAGCCAGAAAGAGAAAGAAAAATACCATATGATGTCACTTACATCTGGAATCTAAAAAAATAACACAAATGAACTTATTTACAAAACAGAATTGGACTCAGACATAGAAGACAAACTTATGGTTACTGGGGAGGGGCACAGTGGGAAGGGATAAATTGGGAGTTTGAGATTTGCAGATACTAACTACTATATGCAAAATAGATACACAACAAGTTTCTACTGTGTAGCACAGGGAACTAAATTCAATATCATGTAGTAACCTACAATGAAAAAGAATATGAAAAGGAATATATGTATGTACATGTATGACTGCAACGTGATGCTGTACACCAGAAATTGACACAACACTCTAAAATGACTATACTTCAATAAATAAGAAAAAAATTAAAATGGGGTCTTTGCAGGTATTATCAAATTAAGATAAGGTCATCCTGGATCAGAAAGAATCTTATAAAAGGAAGGAAATTTAGACACAGGGACACTCAAAGAAACATGTGAAGATGGAGACAGATATTAGAGTAATATGTCTACATGCCAAGGGATACCAGAGTTTGGGAGCAACTTCCAGAAGCTAGGACAGCAGAATGGAACACACTCTCTCTTTGACACTCCAGAAGGAACCAACCATGCCTACACCTCGACTTCAGACTTCTAGTCTCTAGAACTGTAAGAGAATAGTTTTCTGTTGTCTTAAGCCACCCAGTCTGTGGTACTTTGTGCCGGCAACTCTAGTAAATAAATGCAGCTGGTAATAAGGGAGTGGTAAGATACAGTGAGATACATCAGAATGACCAGAGAGGACAAATCGTATACTTTTACAAATCCCTAGCATTTGAGACTGTGCTTGATGTAAAGAAGCAGATTTCAAAACTAACTTTGCAATTTTATAACTTACATTTATGTACACATGCTACGTAGACAAAAGTTTGGACAAAATATAATATTTGCATTATTTATCACTGTGGAAGGATACAATAAACATGGGTTATTAAAATTAGGAAAATAAAAACAATTAAATAGAAGTAGTAATCCATGTTTACTCTGAACAAAAAAAAAATCCAGGAAGTAGTAAAGCAAAAGGACAACTATCTGGAATCGGAGCTATCTGAAGTGGGTCTGAAATAAGCCTGAAGCGTAGGCTGCTGAGCAAGGCACCTGGGGAGCTCCTGTGAGAACAGGTAAAACAAAGGCAGACACCAAGGCTGCTTCCCAGCCCCAGCTGCACATTAGAATCATCCAGGGAGGTTTCCAAACAAACCAAGTCCCACCTGAGGCCAAATGAATAAACCAGGAGAGGTCACCTAGGACCACATGAAATTTAAATTTCATTTTAATCAGTCTTTGCTGTAAGAAAATTCTATATGACAACACCTGAATTTGGCCTGCACCAGTGACAAAATTAATAATCAGTAATATTTCTGAACATTTGCTACATGGGTGGTGTAATTCTAAATTATTTACATGGATTATATCCCTTAAATGTCATAATAGCATCATAATCATAGCTGTCACAAATATACACATTTTAGAGGGAACTGAGACCCAGTGATGTTAAGTACTGTGGCCAGGGTCACACAATTTGCAAGTGGCAGATCTAGAATCCAAAATAAGGGAGTTGAGCTCTTCAACCACCACAGTATACTCCATCTTTGAAGCTTGAGACATGATTACCCAAGCTGGGAATCTGGTAAGGAAGGTTGTCGCTCAAATCCGGATTGATATTGGAGCCCTACCTTTTCCAGTTTTAGACCTACTTTAAACTTCAGTCTCCTGAGGGGTTTTTAAAAACCCTGATGTCCAGGCCACACCTCAGACCAACGGCCTCAGGCCCTCAGGGTGGAACCAGGCATTGGTTCTTGGAAGTTCCTCAGTAAGCGATAAGCAGCTAAACATGATCCCCAATTCTTCCTGGAAAAATACACGGCAATAGACAAATAATAATTTGCCCTAGACAATTTCAAGTTTCAAACAGCTAACTTACAATTATTATAAGCACAGATTCTTTTTTTTTTTAATGTTCCCCTTGCCTTTTGACCTCGAAGCCCTTATTTTAATAGGAATTCTGTTTCTTCCATGTTTCTCTGAGTGCCTCCTCTTCTGCCCTCCCCCAAAACAAGCCACCTGCCCCTTCTTATTCAGAAACTTTCTCCCAGACCCACTTCCCACCATGTTCCAACATCTGTGCCTCCACCAGGGACTTGAAGAGCAAACCCAAAACCACAGCAAACCACTCTCCTGTAATTTGCTGAGCTGCCAACCTAAAAAGAGACTAAATAGTCCCTCTTTTTTTGTTGTTTAAATGAACTGTGAAACAAACCAAAGTACGGTTTTGTTTTCCAGAAAAAATTCAGTAAATCAGTTTAATGCAGAAGCAAAGACAACATGCCCATAAAACTACAGAATGCAAAAAATTCTCCAAAAGCACCTAACATATTCATTTTGAGTGAATCAGACGCAACACATGCAAATAAAACAGCAAGAGGGTGAGGGGTGTTAAGAAGTTTCAGAAGGGCTGATCTTTGAAAAGCATGTAACAGTGGAGCCACTGAAGACAGAAGCACAAATGTTATCTGCAGAGTCAGCGCAGTATTATAGTGCAAAACTTTTTATAAATATTAAGCTGCCATCTACCCTCATTGGAAACCATTGCCACTCTTCATGTCCCTGGCCTTCTCTGCTGCATTGAGCATGTGAGACTATGGCTGGTGAGAGAGTGCCCAAGAAGACATGGAGATGGAAAGGGGTCCCAGGGTTCAGAGGCCCCACTGCTGTGCTCCTCAAAAGGACGGTCAGCGTAGGTTGTAGCTGGGGGTCAAACCACAGACCTGGGCTCATCACTGTTTAGCTGTGGACCCTGAGGCAACTCTCTTTGCACCTCTGAGTCTGTTTCCTGCTCAGTAAGATGCAAGGTCCTGCAAGGCTTGGAATTTAAAGCAACAGGCTGTCGAAGCCAAGCCAGGTAGCTACCTCTGGATCCTGGGTGGCCTCAATTCCCCCAGGATTTGAGGAAAGGTTGCATCCCTTTTGCATCTGGGACCTGGAATGGCTGCCCTCTGGTTTCTATGAAGGGATCTCCATGTCTTGAGTAGGGCCATGGATATCACTGCAACAAAAAAAGATAGCCACGGGAGGGGCCAGCTTGGTGGAGGGTTCTGCATACTCCAGATGACCACGAAGTCATGAGGTGCTGGGAACAGAGCCTGAGCTTAAACATATATACACACACACACACACACAATTTTGACAAAAACCAGATTTAGAGTTGGCAAACCTATGTTCCAATCCAATTCAGTTCTGGCACTTACTCACTAGACCACTTCAAGTAAATTAATTTTGTATAAAAAATGTCAAATGAGACTCATAATACCTACTGTAGTAGATTAAAGATAGCTGCCAATTTTCTGCTACTCTTCCCACTGAGAGGTGCAGCCAAATTTCCCTCCTCTTGAATCTGAGTTGGCCTCAGTGACTTGCTTGACCAACAGAATGTAAAGGAAGTGACCCTGTGTCTGCGGAGGCTAGATCATATGGAGTCAGGGGCATCCGCGGTGTTTCCTAGAGCGCTCACTTTCAGGATGCTCCCTCACAGGACCTAGCTGTCACGTCCTGAGAAGCTCAAGCCACCTGGAGAGGCCTCCTGCACACGTTCTGAACAACCAACAATGATCCCAGCCAACAGTCCGCATCCACTACCAGCCACGTTAGGTGCGCCATCCTCAGTGTATCAGCATCAGGTTTGGGGGAGTGTCTTGTAGCAACAGGTAAACAGACACAACTAACCTGCAGAGCAGGTGACTACCATGTGAGATTAACTGTCAAGATTATACAAAAGCACCTTGTAAATCATAAAGTGCTCCACAAATGTAAAGGGTCATTGTTAATATTGTGAGTTCCTGCATTGCCCTTCCTGTCCTGGCCCAAAAAGCAACTGTTGGCCCTTGTTCCAGCCCATGGCAATTTTCTGCCTTGGCTCCATGCCTGTGCTCTCGGCTTTCCAGGTGAGCTTTTTAAAAGAGGCCAAGATCACGGAGAAGAATCCCTGACGTTTCTTCCCTGAGGTTACTGACCTATATGCCTGCACTCGCACCCCCGTACCCTGGGTTTCCCAGTACCTAAATGTTTCCCAAAGCGCCTCTGTCCACTTATGCCCTGAGAACTAGATGTTCCGTGTCTGAGGTTAGTGTTTCTCTAAGCAGAATCTGCGCATATCCCTCCTCTAGACAAGTATTCACTGTCGTGGTGAACCAGACCCTCACATTTAGAGGGTCACAGACTGACATGAGAGTGGAAATACGACCGTAACCAGCTTACTGTGATTTCTTCTCCAATGGCCTTATCAAACCCACTGCTAGAGAACTGTGGGACTGTTCTTCAGCCAGTCTGCTCACTAACACAGATCCTTCGTCCTTATTCTCCTCTATACGCTCAAATGACAACACACGAGACAAAGTTCACAGCAGACACTGTTTAAAAATCCATTCAAGTGTTGAAATTTAGTTCTACTCTCGTCATGTAGAGAAGAACTAAATGAAGGGAATCTCTTGATCTAGAAGCTAGCTCTTTGGGCATACAATTAACAGAATTGTTTCTGGATTTCCCACTGTGTTAATACGTGAAGTTGGGTTACTCTTGTCACCCGTTGTCCCTCCATTTCCTCAACCAGTCAGCACACAGAGAGGACAGCGCGCACCCATGCTGTCTCACAAACCTGACGGCATCAGCCTCCACCTCTCCTACCACTGCAGGACGCTGATGTCTGTGTCACCATTTGTCTTATGCCATTCTGGCCATCTGTGCTCCTCACTACGTCACAGAGGCTGGAAGCCTGCAAACCACCTCACAACATTTCCCAGGTCAGTTCCCACCCTGTTGGCTCTCAGCTAGGTTTTGCCAATGGCAGGCCCTGGGGTGAATAGCAGGAAGGAGGAAGGGTGAAGGTATCTTTGTTCTTTCTGCTTCTGGTATCATCAGTGCAGTAGAAGTAGCAGGCAAGGGGTCACTCCTGGGTTCCTGGGCAGTAGTGGCAGCAACTTTGGCAACTCAGTGCCCGTGGGCTCTGGCCCTGCAGCAGCCCTGTAAGGGCAGAGGTACTTGGGTTCCCAGGCTTGACGTGGTGTCAATGAGACCAAGGCTTCTGGCTTCCAGCAAGGTGGTAGCACCAGCAGGTATACCAGTAGCCCGGGAGTCCAGCAATCCTGAATTTGGGGAAATGCCATATTCTTTTCTATAGTTACAGCCTAGGGGATAGTAACTTCCTATAATTCCTAACACCTAGGTAACCTGATTTTCCTCTTTTTCCTCCTTTGGTCTTCTGATGCCTGTTAAACACCCAAATCTCTCATTGAATTTCCTCTATTTGCCACACTTGGAGTGGTTTTTGTTTTCCTGACCAGACCCTGCTGCTACTCAATAGTCTGAGCACCTACAGAAGACACTGCCCACTGTCTCCATCTCTCTGGTAAAGGAACTCTAATTTTGATCAGATCAGCAAGGTTCCCAGATAAATACCTACTTTCTCTTTTGTACTGAGGGGTGACCATGTGACCCTGGTTCGTTTTGACCAATGAAATATGAGGAGTCTATCGGGATTTCAGGAAAGCTTTCCTGATAGGATGAAACAGGCAGAACCAATGCTACCTCTTCCACTCTCCTTCCTGCCTTGACTATACATGTGACATTTAGACCTGCAGCAGCCCTCCTGCACCCATGAGTCAACAAAGGTGAGGACAAAAGGCATTACTCAAGGGATGATGTAGTAGAAAGACAGAAAAAGCCTGAGTCCATGATGGCACTGCGAGCAGCTAAACCAACCCCAAACCACCTTAGCCCTAGAGTCCATGTTTTAGTCCCATCCTATGACAATCTTGAGTTCTGGAAATTTCCTTCTAAGTGCCAGTTCTTTTCAGTAACTTCTTCCTTGATCTGACTACACAAGAACATTGGAAAATGGTTTCTAGCTCCTGCTCAGCTCCGTTTGCATATACACTCATACAGGGCTTCTGCAAAGAGGGAAAAGGGGGCAGATGCAGAAAATTAAAATATGAGCATTTCTTCAAACAGGGGAGCAGGTGAGAGGTGTTCCTGGGCAGAAGTCTGACAGGAGCAGCCCACATATTATTTGACCTCCCTGTTCTCATTTTGAATTGCCCTTTATAAAAGCTCACCACACAACTCTCATTAGAGCCTCTGAGATAAGCTGGAGTAGGTCAGAGGCAGATTATTTGGGTCATGGCCAATAATACAATATCACAAATCCTTTCCTCTCATCCTACTAGTTTTCTTTTCTTTGTTACCCAAATTGGCTTTGGAGCCTCATCTTCCTGGAGAGGCAAGCTGGTGATCCCTGCTGACCATGGTTCCTCTTGGCAGCAGGTCTAGTTTGGTCAGTACCCAGCACTGCTGAGGCTCTCGCCCTGGGAGCCACCCGCCGCCTGGCCATGCTTTAATTAAGTGGACATCGCATTCCCGCAGAGGTTGTGCAGCTGCTGTGTTTTGCTAGTATCTTGAAGTCAAATTAGAACTTTAAAAATCCTTAGCTTTTATTCACTGAGTTCCCTCATCTCTCGTGGGAACTGCACCCCTTATCCCCCTTTCACAGCCCCACTAGCCGCAAGTCTTTAGGAAGGGTGCCGGGGCAAGTGGGACAGGCCCCTCCCTGGAAGTGGCCCTGGTCACGTGCATACGCCTTGTTAATGAGTGCCCTATTTGTGAAGAAAGGGAGGGAATGAGGAGAAACCAACCTCATTTCTCTCCTTCGATTTGTTTTTTAATCAAATCAAATTCTTAATTACATTTGGCTGGAATGAAATTATGCCTCTGAAGAGCTTCCAGATGGAGCTCGGAAAGTGACTCTAGCTGAACTCTGCAGCCATTTTGGTCAGTATGAAATGTTTGCTTCTGAAGGGGCTGCCAGCCTGCTGGTTTTGTTCCAAGGGACTAAGGACACTTCTGCCCACTCTCCCCTCCAAATATTGCTTAGGGACTTCCCACCTGGCTGCACTGGGAGACTTCCATGTTCAGGGGTTTCCTAACACATCCACTGGAGGGGGACTCTGGGATTTGTCATCAGACAAGCCGAGGACCAAATGCTGACCTCTCCTTACTGGCTGTGTGATACTAGGTGGTACACAACTCTCTGAGCCTCAGTTTCTTCAACAGATCTCTCTTACCCCACCAGAGTACTGTACAGATTAAATCACATGGTTTGTGCAGAACATTTACTTCTTTCTCTTTCCTTATTCCCCACCTGCTTCCTCAGAGAAAGTCTGCCCAACACAACTGAAGTCTAAGATGCTGGTTTTCGTAAGAAAAAAAAACAAAACACCTCTGGTTTATGAGCCACTGTTTTCAGGAATTCATGAAATGGGTGGACACACAAGAATGCCAGTTATTCTTCACAGAAAAAGAGATCAGATTTGTAGTTACTGAGTTGGGAGGTGGGGGGAAGGGAAATTGGAGGAAGGCAGTCAAAAGGTATAAACCTTCAGTTTTAAGACAAATAAGTACTAGGGATGTGCTGCACAACATGATAAATACAATTACCACTGCTGTATGTTATATATGAAAGTTGTTAGGAGAATAAATCCTGAGTTCTCACAAGAAAAAAATTTATTTCTTTTATTTTGTATCCATATGAGATGATGGATGTTCACTAAACTTACTGTGGTGATCATTTCATGATGTATGTAAGTCACATCACCATGCTGTACACCTTAAACTTACACAGTGCTGTATGTCAATTATCTCTCAATAGAACTAGAGGGAAAAAACTAAGTTTACAGCTCAAAAAAGTTTTCTTAAAGAAATTCAGAACTCCAAGTCCTGGAGTTCTCCTCTCTGCAGCCTTATGATGGGGCTTCTACCACCTGAGCATCCTCTTTCCTCTCTCTGGATGCACCACCTTACACATCATCTCCCAGAATTTCACTATTTAAACTAAGCAAATCCAATCCACCTAAAGAAAGACAACTGATAATGTAGCCTTTGAGGACACAGGATTGATGCTCAGGAATTTCTCCTCGTTCTGTCCTGAGCCCACTAGTCAGGTGGAGGGGGGAGAAGGCAGGAAGAGAGCCTATCTGGTTCTGTGGGGCAGAGGAAACTCATATTTTAACTACTGGCTCCCTAAATGTGATGAATTAGCCACCTAATCCAAAATGGAGTGCACAGCCCAGCCATGTGATCAGGTATATCCAATGCACAATGGAGGCCAGCAGGCAGGGAAGACGGCCTGGCATCTGTTGCTGAAATCCACAAAGCAGAGCAGCAAATGTTTTGACACTCAAATTGGTCATTCTGTTTCCACGGGATATGTCACCAGGAGCACCTTTAGAACTCTTACAGGGGACTTGCGTTGGAATAAACTTGTATGACCACTCCTTTTAGATTCCCCCCGACCCGCAGCGGGCTTACCAAACCACCCTGAAGTGGCTCATCTGTTCCTTTGTCCAGGGGTTGCCACCAGGAGGAGCTAAAGTCAGAGGCAGCTCCATTTTCTCAGGGAAAAGAAGACAATTAGCTCTTTCCTTTTTCCCACCATCTTCTTCACTCTTCAGCTGAGTGGAACTAAAACACCGTGAAATAATCTTCTCAATCAAACATTACAAAAATTCCTGTTGAGTTATTGAGTGCAGCATGGAGCTGCTCTTCGGGCAGCTATTTATCTTTGGGTTTAACTCACTGAAATTAAAAACAGTATGTATATGCACGAGTTCTTGCATTTCAAAAATTCCAAAATGGTTTCCAGAGTGTTGCAGCAGATCCTGCAGAATGGCTTACTAGATACCCAATCCCAACCATCTTTTTTCTTACCTTACTCTAACACAGAGACTGAAATGCTGAATACTCTATCTTCCTAGCCATCTTCCAGCCAGGAAAAGCCATGTTCTGGCCAAGGAGATAAATGTGCAAGGCACAGGGAAGCACTTCCCCGTCCAAACAAGCTTCTCCAGAAGACAGCTTTTGGCATTCCCCCTTCTTCCTGCCTGGAAGTAGTCTTGCAAACAGGAAGCTCAAAGCTACGTGCTAAGAATGATGAGATCGAAAAGATACAAAGGAACTGACAGCATTCTGGAGCAGCTATACCAGCCCTGGGCTGCTCCCCTCCCAACTTTGCGTTATATGAGGGGAAAACAGCCCACTCAGCAGTTGAAGTCTCTTAGAGTTTTCTGTAACTTGTAACAAAACTGATTCCTAAATTATACAACTATGATCCCACAGAGACAGGAAAGATTTGGCATATTTCTTTTTTCTGGCCTTAAATAATCACAAATTAAAGGGTTAGCACTTGTTCTGGTGAGATGGCAAAGAGCAAAGAGAAGGAAGAGTTCAAAATCACCCACCAGCTCTCAAACTGGGGTTGGAACTGCTGATGCCGTGTTGCTTGAGTTACAGACTTCCTGTTCCTTTGTATTGGGGGATTTCTCAAAATTTGATATTTAGAAGACTGTAAGAGACTCAAGTCTCCTGACATCAAAACATGAATGGTTTCACTTCTCAAACATTTCAGTTGAATGTTTGCCAAAGTTTTTCTCTCAGGGAAACTATTTGCTGAGGTTCTAATATTATGTAAAACGCTGAAATGAGGCTTCCCCCAGGGGATTATATTACTATTTAGTTTTATATTTCTTCTGATGCCTCCAATAAACCATGAACTTCTTCAGAGATGTCAGAGGGCAGCCTGCCTCTCCGACTGCAAATGACAAGTCATGAATAATGCACACAGGTCTCGGAGAGAGGCTCTCAAACCCACAGCCTGCTGCCTTTGGGCTCTGGCCTGCTGTCAGACCATCCGCTTCAGTGGAGCCTGGTTTCTGCCTGATGTCAGGTGAGCTCTGCACTGGACAATCATTAGGAATCCCCAGCCATGGGTCTCAGCTCAGAATACATGATTCCAGGGGTCACGCACACCATTAGGGAATCTGGAGTACCAAGAGGGGACTGCAACTCCCAAAAGAATGAGACTACAAAACTCTAGAGAAAGCAGCCAGAGTATTCTAACCTCAGCTAGACTGAAAACTCCTTGAGGGCAGTCCTGGTTCCCTACAATGCCTAGAGTAGTGCCTGGATCTTAAGGCACTTAAGGATCTTAAGGGTGGCCCAATAAATACTTATTGTATGGAAGGATGGACATATGAACATGTGGATGATATAAATGGATGGACTTCCATAGGATAATTGGCAGAAAAAGGACAGCCAGTACATAAAATCATAGAGGTTACACAATAATGAATAAAAACTTGTTTATCAAATATCAGGTCAGGAGGAACTTCAAGAAAATAGCAAGACAATTAGAGAAGGGAGCAAGTATGGCATTACATTACAAAGAAAGCTTTAAGAGCTCACTCACTGAGTTAGGGCAGGCTGTATATGTAAGTGTGTGTGTGTGTTCCCCATCCTAATATTTTCATCATCCCTGCTCCCTCCTCATTTTCCATGGAATTCCCAAAGGAACAGTGTTTACTTGCCATCTACAGAAATAAATCTGGCTTTCCTCTTAGTCAGCCTTCTGAATCTGCTTTCAAATATCTCATTAATGATCTCCAAATTGCAATACCTAATATTTTTGTGTAAATCTTCTTCCCAGACTATGTGGAGTTTTGACCCTTCTGACCACTACTTAAATTCCCCATGTTCTCCTTTCTTGATTTCTGCATCTCTGTGTGTTCTCTTACTCTTTCACGGACCCAATCCTTACTCTGAATTTCTCCGTCATTTTCTGTTGCCTTCTCTGAGCCCACTCTTTCCCACCCACATTCTGTCTTCATCCCCTTTTCTCATGCTACACTCCCCAGCTGATCACATTCATACCTATGACTTCAAGAGTCCTCTTTTGGTAAATGACCCCCCATGTGATGTTTTTGGCTCCATAGACTAGACTGGACATCGCCATCCACCCATTAACTCATCAATTAAACATTTATAGAAACCTTGCTATGTATGAAGATTACTGCTACAAACCAGGAATACCAAGAAAAATCTGACTTCCTTTAAGGAGATAAAAGTTTTGAGAATGACACAAAAACAAAATAATAAAAATGCAGGACACCAATTGTCATCAAAGGGAAGGGCCACCTAGGAGACCTCCAGGAGAAGTCTAAGCAGATAGACTTAGCAGATACATAATAATTCAATGAGTAACTTTTGTAAGGTCAAGGGATGGCAATGGATTTGGTCTATTTGTTAAACCTGAACTGATTAAACAATTGGTAAGGGGATGAAAGTAAAAAAAGAGGGAGCAATGGGTAGAGAACAACCAGCTGAAGGCCTAGTGAACAGATGGAAAGGAACACACCAAGATCAACTAGGGGCTCAACAGAACAAAAATGACTAATCATTTTTCAAATTGAGATAGAGTTGATATACAATATTATATAAGTTACAGGTGTAAAACACAGTGATTCACAGTTTTAAAAGATTATATTCCATTTATAATTACTATAAAATATTGTCTATATTCCGTGTTGTACAATACATCCTTGCAGATTATTTATTTTATATGTAATAGTTTGTACCTCTTACTCCCCTACCCCTGTCTTGCCCCTCCCTCCCTCCTTCCCTCCCTCTTCTTGCTGGCAACCACTAATTCTCTATATCTGTGAATCTGATTCTCTTTTGTTACACTTACTAGTTTGTTTTATTTTTTCAGATTCCACACATAAGAAATATCATATAGTACTTGTCTTTCTCTGTCTGACTTTGTTCACTTCGCGTTAATATCCTCCAAGTCCATCCATGTTGCAAAGGGCAAAATTTTTATTCTTTTTTATGGCTTAGTAGTATTCCATTGTGTGTGTGTGTATCTCACATCTTTTTTTTATTGAGTTACAGTCAGTTTACAATGTTGTCAATTTTTGGTGTACAGCACAATTCTTCAGTCATACATGAATATACATATATTCATTTTCATATTCTTTTTCACTGTGAGCTACAAGATCTTGAATATATCTCCCTGTGCTATACAGTATAAACTTGTTTATCTATTTTATATATACCAGTCAGTTTCTGAAAATCTTGAATTTCCAGTTTATCTCTTCCCACTCCCTCCCCCCTGGCAACCACAAGTCTGTATTCTATGTCTATGAGTCTGTTTCTGTTTTATATATAAGTTCATTTGCCTTTTTTTAATTCCACATATGAATGATATCATATGGTATTTTTCTTTCCCTTTCTGGCTTAATTCACTTTGAATGACACTCTCCAGGTACATCCATGTTGCTGCAAATGGCATTATCTTATCATTTTATGGCTGAGTAGCTGAGTAGTATTCCATTGTATAAATATACCACAGCTTCTCTATCCAGTCATCTGTCGATGGACATTTAGGTTGTTTCCATGTCTTGACCATTGTAAACAGTGCTGCTAGGAACACTGGGGTGCAGGTGTCTTTTTGAATTAGGGTTCCTTCTGGATATATGCCCAGGAGTAGGATTGCTGGATCATATGCTAAGTTTATTTTCAGTCTTCTGAGGAATCTCCATACTATTTTCCACAGTGGCTGCACCAAATTGCATTCCCACCAACAGTGTAGGAGGGTTCCCTTTTCTCCACAGCCTCTCCAGCATTTATCGTTTGTGGACTTTTGAACGATGGCCATTCTGACTGGTATGGGGTGATACTTCATTGTAGTTTTGATTTGCATTTCTCTGACAATTAGTGATATTCAGCATTTTTTCATGTGCCTATTTGTCATTCATATGTCTTCACTGGAGAATTGCTTGTTCAGGTCTTCTGCCCATTTTTGGAATGGGTTATTTGTTTGTTTGTTTTGTATATACCATATCTTTATCTGTTCATCTGGTTTTTTTTCAACATTTTTTATTGAATTAGAGTCATTTTACAATGTTGTGTCAAATTCCAGTGTAGAGCACAATTTTTCAGTTATACATGAACATACATATATTCATTGTCACATTTTTTTTTCTCTGTGAGCTACCACAAGATCTTGTATATATTTCCCTGTGCTATACCGTATAATCTTGTTTATCTATTCTACATATGACTGTCAGTATCTACAAATTTTGAACTCCCAGTCTATCCCTTCCCACCCCCCTCCCCCTTGGCAACCATAAGTTTGTATTCTATGTCTATGAGTCTGTTTCTGTTTTGTATTATGTTCTTTTTTTTTTTTTTTTTTTAGATTCCACATATGAGCGATCTCATATGGTATTTTTCTTTCTCTTTCTGGCTTACTTCACTTAGAATGACATTCTCCAGGAACATCCATGTTGCTGCAAATGGCATTATGTTGTTGGTTTTTACGGCTGAATAGTATTCCATTGTATAAATATACTGCATCTTCTTTATCCAGTCATCTGTTGATGGACATTTAGGCTGTTTCCATGTCTTGGCTATTGTAAATAGTGCTGCTAGGAACATTGGGGTGCAGGTGTCTTTTTGAAGTAGGGTTCCTCCTGGATATATGACCAGGAGCAAGATGACTGGATCATATGGTAAGTCTATTCCTAGTCTTTTGAGGAATCTCCATACTGTTTTCCACAGTGGCTGCACCAAACTGCACTCCCACCAGCAGTGTAGGAAGGTTCCCTTTTCTCCACAGCCTCTCCAGCATTTGTCATTTGTGGACTTTTGAATGATGGCCATTCTGACTGGTATGAGGTGATACTTCATTGTAGTTTTGATTTGCATTTCTCTGATTATCCGTTCATCTGTTGATGGACACTTAGGTTGCTTATGTATCATGGCAATTGTAAATAATGCTGCTATAAACATTGGGGTGCATGTATCTTTTTGAATTAATTTTTTGTTTTTTTCAGATATATGCCCAGGAGTGGAATTGCTGGGTCACATGGTAGTTCTATTTTTAGTTTTTTGAGAAACCTCCATACTGTTTTCCACAGTGGCTGTGCCCCAAAAATGGCCAATCTTGACTGATATCCCCAGCAGTATGCTGGTAAATGTTTAATTACTGGCCACTCAAGAGGAGAAAGCCCATAATTTCCACCAATTTCTGTGGTGTAAAAACTCCCACTGTGGCCAATTTTAAACTACCAACCAAAACACTGCAAACTCATGAGACCTGGGATTTAAGGGAGGTGGTAGGGAGAAATGGAAGTAAGCAGTAGACTCAAGACACTGTGGTCAAATAAAGAGATAAACATTGTTTCTGCAGATGCAAGACCTTTGAGGGGAAGGTTAAAAAAGTAAGTACTCCTCTTGGACCCCAAATTCTGATTTTCAGTAGATGAGTCAAGCTTTATTCACAGATGCACACCACACTGCTCCTTCCCCTGCTTCATCCCTAACTTCTGCACGTAGTCATTGCAACCTATTCAGGGAGGCCACCCCTGGCTTTGATAATTCAGGGCGTGAGGAAGATTAATATCAGATCCATCTTGAGTTCGTTTGAAATAACTGAGGAAACACAGTTAGACATTTCTACTCATACTCTATTGTTGTAAATTTATTTTGAATTTTTTAATTTACTTTTTAAAGTAGGAAATATATTTATATTGTTCAAAATCCAACATGAAAAATGATGTGGTAAATATTTTTGCTGCCACCTCTGTCCCATTTCTGTTGAGCTCCTACCTGTACCTCACACAGATAATCACCTGACTGTGACTGTTTGCAGAGTTTTTTATCTCCCACTATAATCTTCATCAGTTCTTTTTTGTTTCACTGAAGTCCAAGTTCATTGCTCTCCATTGCAATAGAAATTGCATCTGCTATTTCCCTCAAATCCAAAGTCTCATGTTTCTTTATTGTCTCTTTGCCAACAGTCTTATCACTTTCATTTTCACTACTCCCCCAACACACATCTGTGCATGAGCACACTCACATACACAGACTCACACATAGCCCTGCCAACCCCATCCAAAGACCACACTGCTTCCAGAGTAATCTCCATCAAGTGCAGCTCTGACAAAGTCCCTTTATAGCTAGAGAATGCTGCAAAAGCATGAGTGGCCCAACCCTGGCTGACCCAGCTGACTTTGAGCTCACCCCTTTTCCCATCCACACCTACATACACTGCTGTCACCTGACCCTGCTGTTCCCAAACACACCATTCCTCCCCACGTCAGGGTCTCAATCTAGTTCCTCTGCCCAGGATCGCCTCTTTTCCTCCTGGACTCCAACTCTTTTATGGTAACAAGGATTTCCTTTCCTTTATTATCTTTTCTCTATTTTCCTTCTCAAAGTTTGCCTTGTATTTTTCTTTAAAAGTGTACTAGGCTATAGGTTCCTTAAATTAAATGCATCTAATGTGAGAAGTGGACCCTATTTCGCTTCTCCTGACTCAGCACCTAGCATCTTGCATGTTGAGCATGGAAGACAGAAACTACTAACTGTTGTCTAACATCCTGTATCTGCTTCTCTCTTCCAGTAATAGAAGGGCTGCTTTTCAGCTACACACATGGCCACCTAGAATAAAGATTATGTGTCCTAGCCTCTGCTGTGTGAGCTGGGACCCTGCGCCTAAGTTCTGGACAAAGGAAAGTGCACCAAAGGGCATGCACGGCTTCAGGGTTTACCCTTAAAAGGAAAGAGTGTGCCCTCCCCGTCCTCTGCCCTCCTTTCCTCTGGCTGGAATGCAGACGTGCTGGCCAGCCATGTTGATCCACGTAAATGTGAGCAAAGCACCCTGGTAACAGGAGAAAAGGAAGAGAGAAAGACTGTCCAGATTCCACAAAGCCACCTTCCTAGGCAACTGAGCTGCTGTGCGCGGCTGGGTCTGCCAAGTACAGAGCATTCACAGTCTAAACAAGGTGCTTAATTCATGTTTACTGAACTAAAGTCATGGACGACAAATTCTACATTTGTACAGGAAATAAGAAAATTGACGAGAATCCTGCTTCATGTGTTTAGATTGAAGTTTCAGGCAAAGGGCCTTGCAGGCCCATCCCACGATGCCTCTGTCTGACAGAACACTCATGAGAAACTGAGCTAGCCCCGTGCTTGCTCCACTGATTAAAGGCACTTATCCCAAGATCAAACACACTTAGTCGGGCCAGAAATCACCCTCAGTGGAGGCCGGGCTTAGTGTGCCGATTCTCTTTGCCACACACAGGAAAGGGAGTAAGGAATACAAAGAGGCTTTCCCCAGGACAGCGTGGCCCAGTGTGGCTGTTTTTAGGCCCCTGTAACCAGTCTTGCAAAAACTCCAAAAACACAGGGTGTCCTCTGGCTTACTTCTGTGTTCAATCTTCTATTTTCTCTAAAGTGACAGAATCCCAGGGAGCTGGAAGCATCTCACTGATGGGAGAGACTTTTCCTCATGGACGAATTCCACCACTGTTAACTCACCCCCGCCCTGGAGCTGACCCTCCAAGATGCTCAGAAACCAGCAAGAAGCACCCACCCAAGGCTGCTCCTAGGCCTGGGATGAGATGTGCCCTGTCACTTGGTGGAAGTCACCTGGGCCCCCTTGAACTGCCACCTCCCTAAATGCTGGGCTTGCATCAGGAGCTACTTACAGGAATCATGTACCACATGTTGAGTGAAATAGGAGATACAGGAAATGAGCCAGATTCCTGGGCTTGAGGGAGGGTTCATTGTAAACCAGAAGGGACAGAACAAGAGCAGCCACACATGGCATTCCAAGCCCTTGGCAAACGACACAAAGGAAGGCTGTATCCACCCATTCTAAAGACAGTGTAAGGCTTGCATTCTGGAAAGCTAACTTCTTTTTCCTTGGGCAAGAAACACTGAAAACTTGAAGTTGATTTTCTGTGTGTGTGTGTGTGTGTGTGTGTGTACATTTTAAACATGGCTGTGGATCAAACAGTCTGAGGGTTCTGTAGACATTTAAGAGACAAAGTGAGCTCGCAGTAGACAAAGCCAATTCTGGAAAGAAGTTGAAATGTGAGGTCTGGGAAATGCCCCTGACTAAGCCACTCAAACCATGTCTCCTGCCCAACGATTTTGGAGCCCCAATTGTGGTATTTAAAATTGGGGTGGCAGGATCCTCAAGGAGTCTGAGCCTCAAGGTTGGGGGTTGCACATAACCTCATCCTTTCCATCCTCCTCCTCAAACCTGAATCACTGCTCCCATGAGTCCAGTTGACTTAAAATCACTCATTTTCTCCAGTGGTCTCTTTATGGCTTTCAGTGCTCTTTTATCTTCCTTTACCCCAAAACCACGTGCATGCAGAGTCTCAGCTTCTCTAACAGGATCTTCTCTGAAAGGGTTCCCTTTCTCTGCACTTCACAAGACGAGGTAATAATAGTGTCCAGTCACCTCCACCATCAGATCCAGAAGGTACCTGCTAAATACTGGCTCTTTGTCCTCAACCGTGAGATGAAGCAGAGGCATGCACAAGGCGTGCACACTGCCTTCCCATCCTCCTCTCCCATCTCCTGCTCCTGGGAGCAAGTCAGTCAACAAGGCTGTAAGTGTTACTGATTTGTAACAATTAGAAGGGAAGTTAAATGATATAAATTACTTCTGCACCGTCGCTGGTGCTGGCTCAAGCACCGGCACACCATCATTACCAAGAGCAACAGACAGACTTGGATTCCTCAGAGTAGATAGAGCCAGGCCCACTGTCTCTCTCGAGAGGCCTGAGGGGGACCTCATGGGGACAGGGACTTCTTCCTGCAGAGAGAAAACCTGGCTCTGAACAGATGGCTTCCCCGCAGAGCCAAGGACCAGCGTCTTTGAGTGGTGACGCCAGAGTAATGTTGACTTTGCTCTTCCCTGGCAGGCAGAGACCCCATCACCTGGTCCCTGATAGCTCCAGATGCCCTGAGCCAAGGGTCTAGTGACGGGAGGTGAGCAGCCAGTTTGCTGCGGTGTTTCCACCAGCACAGGCGTCACCTGCAGAGGGGGCAGCAGGCCTTGCACTGTGCACACAGGGACAATGGACTCTCACCACCTCCCTCCCCATTCTCGCTTGCTCTTGCCCGCTCCAGGTGCTCCAGGTGCCCACAGGTCCTCAAACGTGACAGGCACGTCCCAGCCCTAAGGCCTGTGCACTTGTCCCTTCTGCCAAGAATGCTCTTTCCTGGGTGTCCTCACAACACCTCCTCCCCTCATTCAGGTTTGCTCAGAGAGCTCCTTCCTGCAAACGGCTCCCCAGGTCCCATCAGCCATCCTTGCTCCCTTTTCTAGTTCTATTTCTGTGTCATTTCACTGCCCAACACATTACCACTTTACTTGCATACTTGCTTGCTGCCTTCTTTCCCCCTTTGGAATGTAAGTTCCGCTGGGTACTGTTTTGTTTACTGCTGTGTCCTCAGCACCTTGAACAGTGCCAGGTAAACAGTGGATGCTCAAATGTACTAAAAATATTAAATAAAAGAAAGACTTATCATCACTGTTGTTGTTACCAGATACGGTATAGGTCACCTTTGGCATCAGTAAGAGGTACACTCCTTGCAGGAGTCGCCCCTCCTAGAGAGAAGTATTTGTGCAAGACATTCCCCACCTACCAACCAAGGCTGAGCAGTGGGACAACCCTAGATTGCTTTCCTAGTGTGCTGGGGCTGCCAGAACAGCATCATCAACTGGGTGGCTTCAACAACAGAAGTTTCTTGTCTCACAGTCTGGAGGCTAGGAGTCTGAGATCAAGGTATGGGCAGGGTTGGTTGTTTACAAAGATTCTGACGGAGTCTCTGTTCCAGGTCTCCCCGCTGGCTTCTGGAGGCTTTCTGGCCATCTTTTGTGTTCCTTGCTTGTAGAAGCAGCACCTTGATCTCTGCCTTCATCTTCACATGGCATTGTCTCTGTCTGCATGCCTGTATCCAAATTTCCTCTGCTTATGAAGACGTTTGTCATACTGGACTAGGGCCTACCCTGAGGACCTCGTCTTAACTAATGACATCTACAACAACCCTATTTCCAAATAAAGCCACATGCTGGGGTACTGGGAGTTAGGACTTCCTATGTGAATTCGGAGATGGAAGAGACACAATTCAACCCACAACTCTTCCCATCTTGTTTGGAGACAGAAAGTTTGCCTAATGGTCAACTTACTCTCTTCATGTTCCTCTCACTGCTTCTCAAGGGAATGAACATGGATGTCAAAAAGTATTGACCTAAGGCCAGTCTAAGAGCCAGTGTCCACCTTCCTCAGGCTTTCCCTTAAGATGACCATTGTTCAGACAGTGTAGACCTCCCTGCAGCCCAGAGGGAGGCCGCCTGTCCCCCAGCATCCTGCAGGCCCACTGAGTGCTGTCCCTCAGCTGGATCCAAACTGAGTCAGCAGGAAAGACAACTGAAGGTGGGCTCAAATAGCACACACCCCCACCAACACCCAGCGATGGGCCAGGAGGAATGGCCCAAGAGCCAGGGGCAGGCACAGCTGCCAAGACCTAACAAGGGCCCTGTGAACACAGCTCTTGAAACAAATGTTTTGAGTGATAGAAATAACAAAATTTACCCAAACAGCCACCAAACAGGACACAGACCTTTGAAAGCCTCAGTGGGGTTGATTCTAAAGCTGCCTGTTGGCATCAGCACATGAATGCTGGTGTCCCTATCTCTGTCATGAGCCCAGTTCTTGGTATTTTATAGCCCACGGTAAACTGGTGGGGCAGGCCCCTTGAGAACCTTACCCAGGTTTTAATCCATATGCATTTGCCCCCAGAAAGGGAGCTAAAGAACACGGGATGCTTTTGCTTTTCCAACCCATGATGTTCTATTTACCAGAACTAAAAGTGAAATAATGAAATGCAGTGGGGTGAGCCCAGGCGTGTGGTCTCAGTGAAACTTGAACTCCAACTTCCTATAACTGTCTGCCAAATAACATTCCCTTCACTGCTGTGGCAAGGATTAGATGAGATAACTTTCTGCCCTGCACATAGTAGGTACTCACTAAATGAAAAGAGACTCAGCTGAAGAAGGAAAATCTTGCAGCAGCAAGAAGCCCTGTGCACTGCGGCCTATTTTCACCTCCCTGTTGCCAAGGGTGCCTGCTGCAAAGACCAGGAAAAGCTGGGGGGCTCCAGCATTCCCAGGCAGCAGAGTGCCCTCTGTGGCATCTTTCCTCCTGCCCAGATTTAAATTAAAATATGAAATTTGCATGCAATCCCCTCAGGGCCTGGCTCAGAGACCTCAGCCTCAGGTTTGAAATACTTCTGCTCGGGGGAACAGCAGGTTCAAATCCCAGGAGGGTTTCTGCTAGGCCTGGCATCCTTCTGAGACAGATCATTTGAATAAATGCAGTTTAGTGAAGGCAGACCTTTGAGAGGAGGCCTCTGGAAAGGAAAGCTGGAGCCCCTGTGGGAGGGCACAGAGGGTCAGAATTTTATCCAGGTTTTCCCAGTGTCCTTGCCAGATGTCAAGCATGCACTGAAAACTCCAGGAGAGGAAGCTCACAGAGGATCCCTGTGCCAGGACCTACCCCCCGACTTGTCTCTATTGTGGATCATCTGTCATTTGCTTTCTTCTCACCTCTCTCTGCCCAGTGAGTGGGTGTTTTTGAAAAAGGGAGTTCTCTGGCCTAAGACTGTTTTCCTGTTCTAGGGATGGGTCTATTTCCCTCCAAGCCATGGCTAATAGGAGGACAGTTTAACTCAGTGGTTACAGCTGTAGACCCAAGATCAGAAGACCCGTAAATTCTAGCTTCTCTGAGTCCTACCTGTGTGGCATCTTCTGCGGCGCACACTAAAAAGTACACTGGTTTCTGCATTTTGAAAACTATCCCATGTTATTGCCTCTAAGGCATAGCCACAGTACCCCGCTGCCCTGAGCCTGGGGCCTCCCATGATAAAGGATCTCCAAGGAAGCTCTCCAATAGCCCCAAGCAGAGGCAGCAAGGAAACATCAGAGCAATCAAAGGCTTCTATCACTTTTGGGACATACACTCAAAAGCCCCTTTAATTATACCCGCTGAACTTCATAGTTACCCTTGGTCTAATGAGAATTTACATGACTTTTTAGGGGCCACTGCTCTCAGGGCTCTGATCTCCACAGGCAAAGTATAAAGGGCTATGGAGAGACACCAAGACGGGGAGCCAGAGGGGGTCCCGTCTCAAGTCGGGGTCCTCCAGAGGACAGAGATAGATTAGCGTGCAGGACATTTATGAGGGAGCACTCTTGGGGACATACACCCGTAGAGGGAAGGGAAGGAGGCAGAGGGAGAAGCTGAGTTGTGGTACAATCTTGACAGAGGTCTCAGCTGACCACACGGGGAGCTGGAGCAGCCTGAGAGCTGCCCCCGGCGAGGAGGGGAACCAGGCCTCTTCCCATGTGGGTCAGTCATCAGACATGGCTGCTCCAGGAAGGGGCCTGGCTCTGAGCAAGGTGGGTCTCCCAGCAGAGGCAACCTGCAAGGAATGCCCAAGGCCGAGGGCTCTCTTCCCACAGCAGCACCACAGGGCCCAAGGCGGGTTACGGCAGCATGTCACAGCGTCCACCACAAGTCCTCACTAGGATGACCTCTTCCTTCATGAGTAGAAATATCACTCTCTACTTTTGCAGAGTCAGAGATCTTTCACAACTGGGACAGTGAAAAGAGGGGGTTTCACTGTGGTGGTACTCCCAGGCCTAACTCTTCCACTCAATCTAAGACTGTGCACCAGTCATTCAATTTATCGGCAAACAGTAGGAAGATTTCAAACTGTGGAGTCCTCAAGTCAGAAAGGAGCAAAGCCATTCAACTGAACTCTCACCCAAGACAGAGACCCTCCCACCCCGTGAGCCCCAGCAGATGGTCTTCCAGCCTCTGCCTAATTGTTTTAATGCCTGGGCTGAGGCGGGGTCTCCCTCTACAACGGGCCTGATACCCCTGTTAATAGTTTTTCCCTAATGTTCAGTTACTATCAACCTCCCAGAAAAGATCACTCCTATCTCAGGAAGTAAGTGCTGACCATCCTTCAGCTATCTGAATACAATCTGGTTCTTCCTGTGGGCACCGACTATATGACTGCCAAGCATTGGTTCATTCATTTGACAGATGTATTTGTACCTTCTGCCAAGTCCTTACGTGAACATTGAGTTAATCCATCTTCGTAAGAGTCTCATAAGTATAACAACAGTCAGCATTACTATCCCTGATTCTTGCCCTGGGAAATTAAGGAAGGCTTCACAGAAAAGGGAGGCACTGGGTTGTATCTGGAAGAATGAATAAGAAGTCTCTGATCCCAGAGAGGGTGACATTTCAAGGTAAGGGAATAGACTTACAAAGACCTGGAGCACTGGGGTGCTTGGCATGTTTGGGGAAAGCCTGGAATATGGCTAGAGTGGTGGTTCTCACCTGAGGACAGTTATTCTCCAGAGGACATTTGGCAACCTCTAGAGACATTATTGTCACAACTAGGGGCAGGTACTACTGGCATCTAGTGGGTAGAGGCCAGTAATGCTGCCAAACATCCTACAATGCACAAGACAGCCCCCACAACAAAAGTACCTGACCCAAAATTTCAATAGTGCTGAGGTTGGGGAAACCTGGGCAAGAGCCTGGAGGGAGGGCAGGGATGGTAAATAGGTAAACTGGAACTAGATTCTGAAGGACCAGTTGAGAGGTTTAATTTCTTCCTGTTGACTGCAGGATTTGGGGACCTAGATTTTGTTAAAAAAAAAAAAATTGGAGAATCATCTAGAGTGAGCCAAGTCTGAGATCAAAGAGATTGTCTGGAGACTGTTGGGATTGTCCACTCATTCATTCTTTCACTCATTATTTATTAAAGACTTAGTGAGCATCTATTATGTGCTAATCCTTTGTGCTGGTCCCTGAGATGTAAGGATGAGTAAAACAGACTTAGTCCCTGACCTTGGGAGTTTTACAGTCTACGTATAAGAGACAGAGAGAGAGACTGTTCGAATAATCTCACAAATATGGAAGCACACATTAGCAGGTACAATAAAGCAACAGCAAGGGAGCTACCAGAATATATGACAATGAGGACTGATCAAGGAAGGTTCCAAGGAGAAAGTGTCCCCTGCAAAGCCCACTGGTGTCCCCAAGAAAAATAAGGCAGAATCTAGGTGATAAGATCTAACCTCTTGTTTTGTGCTTAGTTTAGCTTCACTTGCCTATCAGGTGCCATGGGCAAAGGCTTTGCATCTAATGTCAGATTAGAGTTCCCATCACAGAACTGCTGTGCCTAACACTCCAGCTTGGCATGTCACGTGCAGAAGCACTGCAAACACCTCAATTCAAGATGGTGGCAGTGTATTGTGTGCAGAAATGCTACACTTGGCACTTCAATCTGGAGCTCTGTGAGCAACTCAGCTGTGCCTGACCTCAAGGACTCTGTGCCCCTCTCCACAGAGAAGAACCCAATAAAATAGCCCCATCAGTGGCCAGGTGGAGAGACTGTGTACTTTAGAGTGTGAGCTCACACCTCTCCATCCTTTGATCAAAGAATAAAACTTTCCTTTGCTTCTGAACCAAACTTGGTCTCATTCTATTGGCTCGAATGACACCGGGCAGGAGGACCATTGTTGAGGCTGGATTCAGAAGTATTGGTAAAAAATTTTGGTGACCATGAAAGGATGAACCATGGCCTTTTTGCCTACACCTATCCACTAAGCTCTTGGGTTGCCCTGCTCCAGCGGGAAGATGGCAGAGGCTCTGGGAGGTTGGCATGGGGATGATTAACTCTGATCTTTGGTATACTCTGATAGGGTAGAATTCAGAGCAACTCTGTTCAGCAACCCAATACTCGGGTGTGGTGCGCACACAGTGTAGCCCCCAGAGGCAACTGGACCATGCCCCCTCAAGGGGATCATATTATGGCATCACTGGGGGTCAAAGACTAAAACTCACACATGTTTGCCCACTACCTCTAGCTGGCCTTTCCCCAGTACCAGATGCCTGGGGGCAGTGGGGACTTGTGGACAACAGGGAGCCACAGCAGTCCTGCCTGCTATCTTACCAGTAGTACTGTCTCTTGCCTCTGTACAAGGCAGTAGTGGCCACACCAGCACTTTTTGTCCTCCTTGCCAACCCCCAGAGGTCAACAGTAGCATTCTCCATAGTCTCTTTTGGTTTGGTAAAGGACAGTGACCAGGCCTGTGAGCCAAGAGGTGAGACCAGGAAAAGGCCTAGGTAATGAGGACCACCTGACAAAACACAATGAGGATGCTCATTCCATTCAGGAAAAGGAACCGAGGATGCCTGCGTGCAAAATTATCCCAAGGTAAGTAAGTGACTGGTGACTCGATCTCTTCCGGTTAGTGCTAGTTTCTGTGAAGTGGGCTGGGAGGCCTGTGAGCCATGCGCAAGACAAGGAACCCCATTATCGGGAAGCAATGTGAACTGCTGGAAAATACCCACCACCTGACCTCTCCTCCCACCACTGCCTGTGAGGAGAAACTTCAGTGACTCTTTATCCACTGAGGTTCTCCGGGCTCTCTTCCAGGTATGAGCACAGCATTCCAGGTGCCCCGGTGATCTGATGAGTACCTCATGGGAATCCCTCTTGCTTTTAGCTCTCATCCAGTGGGAAGTCTGAAAACTCCTCCTTTTTGGCTGAAAGAAGGAAAGAGAAGACTCCTGCCTAAGCTAAGCTGCTCTGGCCCAAAGGCAGTCCTGTCTAACTTCCTGCAGGACATTCTGCCTGAGAAAAGACTGACTATTTCAAGCACTGGCCATCATTAATCCAAGGGAAACCCCCAACTGTATCAGAGCCTGTGCCTATATAGGTCTCTTGAGGAATCCATGAACGGTTGGTGCTGGTTCCAAATTTCATGAACTTGGAAATCTTATTTGGGTCAAATCTTATGGTATTAGCATGCCAATAAACCACTCCAACCACCCCCTCAGTAGTTGGAAAAAATGTCATTTTAAAGGACTGAGGAAAGAGCCAGAGGGGTTTCTGAATCTGATTAGGGAAATCTTTCAGACTCATGACCCTCCCTGGGCTGACATCCAGAGCCTCCTCAATGTACTCCTAATAGGGGAAGAAAAGGCTATGGTCTTTTCAAAAGCCTGAGAGGAAGAAGACAGAGAAAAGAAACAATGCAGGCGATGCTATTTTCAGACCAGGGTATCAGGTGGTCCCAGGTAACGAATCCGACTGGGACCACCAAGACAATGGGGAAGGGAGTGGAAGACAGAGGCTGACCCATTATAAAAATATGATCCTTATGAAGCCACCATCACCCTGATACCAAAACCAGGCAAAGACACTACAAAAAAAGAGAATTATAGGCCAATATCACTGATGAACATAGATGCCAAAATCCTCACCAAAATTTTAGCAAATAGAATCCAACAACACATAAAAAAGATTATACATCATGACCAAGTGGGGTTCATCCCAGGGACACAAGGCTGGTTCAACGTACGCAAATCAATCAGTGTAATACATCACATCAACAAGAGAAAGGACAAAAACCACATGATCATCTCAATCGATGCAGAAAAAGCATTTGATAAAATTCAACACCCATTTATGATAAAAACTCTCGCCAAAGTGGGTATAGAGGGAACATATCTCAACATAATAAAAGCTATATATGACAAACCTACAGCCAGCATAGTACTCAACGGTGAAAAACTCAAAAGCTTCCCACTAAAATCTGGGACAAGACAAGGATGCCCACTATCACCACTCCTATTCAACATAGTCCTGGAAGTCCTAGCCACAGCAGTCAAGGCAAGAGAAAGAAATAAAAGGGATCCAAATTGGAAAAGAAGAGGTAAAAGTGTCATTATACGCTGACGACATGTTACTATATATAGAAAACCCTAAAAGGTCCACACAAAAGCTACTAGAGCTGATTGAAGAATTCAGCAAGGTAGCAGGTTACAAAATTAACGTTCAAAAATCAGTTGCATTTCTTTACACTAACGATAAATCAACAGAAGAAGAAAGTAAAGAAACAATCCCCTTTAAAATAGCACCCAAAGTAATAAAATATCTGGGAATAAATCTAACCAAGGAGGTGAAAGAATTATACACAGAAAACTATAAACCATTGATGAAGGAAATTAAAGAAGACTTTAAAAAATGGAAAGCTATCCCATGCTCTTGGATTGGAAGAATCAATATTGTTAAAATGGTCACACTGCCCAAGGCAATCTACAGATTTAATGCAATCCCTATCCAATTACCCAGGACATATTTCACAGAACTAGAACAAATCATAATAAAATTCATATGGAACCATCAAAGACCTAGAATTGCCAAAGCATTACTGAAGAGAAAGAAAGGGGCTGGAGGAATAACTCTCCCAGACTTCAGACAATACTATAGAGCTACAGTCATCAAGACAGCATGGTATTGGTACCAAAACAGACATATAGACCAATGGAACAGAATAGAGAGCCCAGAAATGAACCCACAAACTTTTGGTCAACTCATCTTCGACAAAGGAGGCAAGAATATACATTGGAATAAAGACAGTCTCTTCAGGAAATGGTGTTGGGAAAACTGGACAGCAGCATGTAAAACAATGAAGCTAGAACACTCCCTTACACCATATACAAAAATCAACTCAAAATGGATTAAAGACTTAAACATAAGACAAGATACAATAAACCTCCTAGAGGAAAACATAGGCAAAACATTATCTGACATACATTTCAAAAATTTTCTCCTAGAAGAAATAAAAGCAAGAATAAACAAATGGGACCTAATGAAACTTACAAGCTTCTGCACAGCAAAGGAAACCAGAAATAAAACAAGAAGAAAACCTATGGAATGGGAGAAAATTTTTGCAAGTGAAACCGACAAAGGCTTGATCTCCAGAATATATAAGCAGCTCATACGACTCAGTAAGAAAAAAATAAACAACCCAATCCAAAAATGGGCAGAAGACCTAAACAAGCAATTCTCCAAGGAAGACATACAAATGATCAAAAAGCACATGAAAAAAATGCTCAATATCACTAATTATCAGAGAAATGCAAATCAAAACTACAATGAGGTATCACCTCACACCAATCAGAATGGCCGTCATTCAAAAATCCACAAATGACAAATGCTGGAGAGGCTGTGGAGAAAGGGGAACCCTCCTACACTGCTGGTGGGAATGCAGTTTGGTGCAGCCACTATGGAAAACAGTGTGGAGATTCCTCAAAAGACTAGGAATAGACTTACCATATGACCCAGGAATCCCACTCCTGGGCTTGTATCCAGAAGGAAATCTACTTCAGGATGACACCTGCACCCCAATGTTCATAGCAGCACTATTTACAATAGCCAAAACATGGAAACAGCCTAAATGTCCATCAACAGGTGACTGGATAAAGAAGAGGTGGTATATTTATACAATGGAATACTACTCAGCCATAAAAACTGACAACATAATGCCATTTGCAGCAACATGGATGCTCCTGGAGAATGTCATTCTAAGTGAAGTAAGCCAGAAAGAGAAAGAAAAATACCATATGAGATCGCTCATATGTGGAATCTAAAAAACAAACAAACAAACAAAAACAAAGAGTAAATACAGGACAGAAATAGACTCACAGACAGAGAATACAGACTTGTGGTTACCAGGAGGGTGGAGGGTGGGAAGGGATAGACTGGGATTTCAAAATTGTAGAATAGACTACACTGTATAGCACAGGGAAATATACACAAAATGTTATGATAACTCACAGAGAAAAAAATGTGACAATGAGTGGGTATATGTCCATGAATAACTGAAAAATTGTGCTGAACACTGGAATTTGACACAATATTGTAAAATGATTATAAATCAATAAAAAATGTTAAAAAAAAATATGATCCTAAAGGGAATCCAGGCAGCAGGAAAGAAACCTGTCAATTGGGATAAGATAAAGGAAATCAATCAGGGGCCAACAGAAAACACTTCGGCAATCCTAGAGCACCTAAGGGAATGCCTCTGACTCTGTACCACACTGACTCTGAGTCATTGGAAGGGGATGCAATCCTGAGGTCATATTTCATTTCCCAGTGCCCCCAGTGTCATGTGTAAAATTCAGAAACTGGAAATAGAAGCAGATACCCCTACCTCTTGCCTGGTCAAGGTTGCCTACCTGGTGTTTAATAACTGAAATATAGAGTAGGACAAGTCAGAGGATAAAAAGGCCTGGAATCAAGTCCATCTACTAGCTGTTGCCCTCCAATGGCAACCAGTTGGTATGGGAATCTGGACTCTCAATTCCAATGAGTGACCCTGGGCCTTTACTGAGGAGTAGCAAGCCAAGAAAACAAGGACCCAATCAGTGCGCCATAAGTAAACGAGAGACCCTGGAAGGAATAATGTCCCCAAAGCGGGACAGAAATGGTAGATCCCAGCCACTACCCTCAAAGGTAGATGGCCCAAACAGATGAAAAATGATGAGGTCGGGGGTTCCTTAGGCTAGTAATCCAACTGACCCTCAAGGAGCCCCAGCTGACATTGGACATGGGGGGGAAACCTTTGAAGTCTTACTTGACACCGGTGCCCCTTACTCGGTTCTGAGCACCAAATCAGGCAAACTGGATCACTAGAGTTGTAAAATCTTGATGATATCACAGAAGGCCTAAGAATGGGCATTCATAGAGCCATTAGACAATCCAGTGGTTACTATAAAAACTTGTCACACACTAAATCCTGCCACCTTCTACCTACAGAAATGAGCCCCTGGAAGATGACTGTATAGAAACAACAGACACAGTCTATTCCCATTGCCCTGACCCAGGAAGTGAGGCTCTCTCTAATGCTGAAGAGGAATGATTCAGAGCTAGGAGGAGTTTCATGATTGAGTGAAAAAGCCTGGCAGGATCTGCAGTAACCTCCCAGACCCAAGTCATAGAAGAAGCCCAGCGCTATGGACTTCTGCCAAAAGGCAGAACTGATTGCCCTCACCTGAGCCTTAGAGCTTGGGACAGGGAAGATCTTAAATGTTTCAGACCAGAAACTGGCAAGTTGATTTTAGTTATATTGAGAGTACAGGGTAATTTCAGGTATCTCTTGGTGCTAGCAGACATTTTCTGGGTGGATAAAAACATTCCTCATTAGAACTGACATGGAGCTGGAGTGGCAAAGGCAATACTAAAAGAAATAATCCCTAGATTTGGACTCCCAGGATCCCTACAAACCAATAATGGTCCAGCATTTGTCTCTCAAGTGAACAGGTGCCCCGGCCATAAAACGGACCTTGCACTCAGGCTGGAGACCCCAGTCATCGGGGAAAGTGGAGATCCAACCAGACCTTGAAATGAGCCTTAGCCAAGCTTTGTCAATAAACTCAAGAAAATTGGATTAGGTTGCTTTTGATAGCCCCAAGGGATAAATTAAAGTGCATTTGAACTCAGGTACTGTGGACCCATTCCCAAAGCCCAAGAAAATGGATACCTTTACCCCCTTAAAATGGAACAATTCAAGTATTTCCTCTAGGAAGGAGAAACTATGAAAGCTCTCACAGAATAGGTAACCAGGCACCGCCAGCACCCACTAACCTGGCCCTACACCCCTTCTGGCTAGGAGACTGGATGTACCTAAAAACCCAGAAAACCAGCAGCCCGCAAGGTACCCTGGTAACTGCTGCCATTGTGCTGAGTCTTCTTTATCCCCTTGAGACAAAATGAGGGCCCTATACTTCCAATTTATACTTCTCAACTTGAGAATTAAAATGTTCACCCCCACTCTCACCCCATGGCAAACAAATTTCTTCTACAATGTGACATATTCAGGATAGATGGAACTCCACTGACTGTTGGATCTGTCATGTCCAATCTGAAACAGGAAAGGACCATCAGACATTTTTAAGAGGAATCCTAATAACCAAGGGGAAAGTACTGAATACTACCATCCTCCTAGCAGGCGATAGACTATAAACAAGTTGAAGTTGCAGCTGGTGTGACACTTATGGAGCAACATTACCAACAGTATGTGAATCAAGTGAAACAGTATGTGAACGAGGGAAAACAGAGTTGAGTTTGGTGCCCGGGTGTCCCAAAAGGACCCTAGATATTATGTACAGGGATGAAAAATCAGAGCACTGACCCTTTTGGGACTCAACCCAATGGCACAGGGCTGGTGTGCTTACAAGGATACATGCTCTTGGGTAAGCCCTTAAACACGACGAGGGGCTGGGCATCCCAATGTTTAGACAGTACCAAGGCAAGAGGCTATGTCACCATGAAAACTGTGGAACCGGATCCAAACTTAATTGGAGTTTACAATCAGACCATTAACCATGGGAAGAAGCCATGACACTCCAAAAGAGCCACAAGACTACTAATCATAGGAGTCATTGCACTCACTGGGGTGCTAGTGACCCCAATATATAACACTGTCACCATAAAAAAAGATAACAGCCACAGTGTCAACAGTGGACACTGAGACTGACCTCAACTTCAAACTATCAGAGAAAACTTGACATATGAAGCAGGCCAAACCTATAAACCCTCCACAAAAATCTATTGACTCACTGGCCAGTATGGTCCTAGATAACTGAGCTGGCCTAGATTATGTTAGCTGATCAGGGAGGGGTCTGCACGCTGGGCAGTGTGTCAATTTGCTTTTACATCAATGCAAGTGCCCTGACTGGAGAAAGTGGAGACAGGCTACTAGAAAAAGCAACTTGGCTAACAGAAGCCAGCCAGGTGAACAAATGTGGAGTGGGGTAAAACAGGCCCTCCCAGGTTTACTTGATTTCTACCTTTCCTAGGCCCCTTCATAACTACTTTCTTTTGCTGATATTTGGTCCACCTATCTTAAATTATCTGGTGTCCATTTGTCAGACAAATGGTGGGTGCTCAGGGATATCAACAGTTAGGGCCAAGGCCTGATAACGATCAACCATATCTAAAGGTGGCGGGGTGGAAGTGCTCCTTTACCAGGGGTTATGATGATGCCCGAACTCATCAGGAACCAACACCACCACCACCACCACCACACCTCTACCACCCCTACCGCCACCACTGCCGCTGCCACCACCACCGCCACCCCTCCCCAATCTCAGGGCCCATCAAGAACGAGGAGCAGGACAAAAGGCAGAGGAAGGATCTGTCACCGGCAAGGCCAATGAACAATTCCTGGGAAATAAAAATAAAATCTGGGTAATAAGGTCTAACCTTTTTCTTCCTTCATGCTTAGTCTTGTTTCATTTGCTCACGGAGAGACCTCGCCCCAGACCCTTCAGACCAGAGTTCTTTGCTGGAAAAAACTGGGAAAATCTCTGTGCACACAGATGCTGTGTCCCAGCACTGATTTGGATTTGGAGCCGGAGTAGCACAGCTGTGCCTGCCCCAAAAGAATCCCTATAAAGAATCCCTATAAAGCAGCGGGGCTCACGGCCTGGCATGCAGCGCGTGGGGAGCATGGGGAGTATGGGCGGAGCGTGGAGGTCGTAGGGGACGTGGGGAGCGTGGAGAGCGTAGGGGGAGGGGGGAGCGTGGAGAGCGTAAGGGGCGTGGGGAGTGTAGGGGGAGGGGGGAGCGTGGAGAGCGTAAGGGGCGTGGGGAGCGTGGGGAGCGTAAGGGGCGTGGGGAGCGTGGGGAGCGTGGAGGGCGTAGGGGGAGTGGGGAGCATGGAGGGCGTAACGGGCGTGGAGAGCGTAGGGGTGTGGAGAGCGTGCGGGCATAGGGAGCGTAGGGAGCGTGGAGAGCGTAGGGAGCGTGGAGCTTTCAGTTCTCTTATCAAAGAAAGTTTTCCTTTGCTGTTGAACGAAGTTTGGTCTCCTATTGGCTTTAACTACACTGGGTAGGAGGACCCTTGTTGAGAGTCCTTTCAGGAGGATTAGTGACAAAGAAAGGTTTAAGCCATCTTGAAGAAAGATGAAGAATCCAGGCGAGAGGTGATGTCTTTGCTGGGTGAAGCAAAAGAGAAGATGAGCCGTCTCAAGGTAAATTTTGGAGATAGAATCTATGGGACTTTGAGGAACTTGTCCTGGGTGAGTGGGGAGAAGTCCGGGCCCTGCCTGGATTCTTGTTCCAAGACGGGGACTGGCAGAGAAAGAGTAAAGTGGGGCTCAGAATGGCACCATCAGACCTGCTGAGAGACAGCTTTCCAGCTCATGGCGGTACTAACACACTTTAGAGTCATGACACACTGAAGCAACCCAGTGTCAAGCACCTTTGCCCAGTTCCTTCTACTTAGCTTTAACCTTGTTGCTGGAAGAGCCCTCAGGTGTGAGTCCCAGCTCCATTTTACAGGTGAGGCTTTTAAGGCCAGAGGGACTTTGTAACTTGCCAACATCCCCAGGCTGCTTGGTGGTGCAGCCAGAACTAATCCAAACACTCTAGCCCTGAACACAAGAGAGCAAAGGCAGAGCCCAGCCTTCCACCCCCAGATTTCACAGCCCTCAAATTGAGGTGCTGACCTTTGTTGCAAGAGAGGGAAATGTCAGGTACTGGTCTTTCTTAAGGACCAGGTTAAGTGAGGGTCCTTTGCGCAGAAAAGAATTCAAGAGAGAGCCAAAGAAAAGTGAAAGTTTATTTAGAGGGATATGCACTCCGTAGGTAGAGTGCAGAATGGCTCAGAAGGTGATGGTGGCCCCGGGGTATGTAGTTGTTGGTTTTTATGGGCTAAGTAATTTCATATGCTAACAAGTGGGAAGAATATTCTTGCTATTTCGGGGAAAGGTGGTGATTTCCCAGGAACTGGGCCACTCCTTGCTTCTTGACCTTTCATAGTCTGCCTCGGAACTGTGTTGGAATAAAGGGGAGTGATTTTTAGTATTACAATGAAGGTAAAATGAGCTAAAGGTCAATGACTGGACTATTCTCCAAGCCACCTTAGTTTCAGCTGGTTCCACCCAGTCTTTATCACATCCCAACAGTTGTGCCCCTTCTTCATTTGTCTAGCGGTTGTGTCCTGTCCCTTTCCTGCCTGTCTCATTCTCCCTCAGATATTTTACTCTCATATTCTTATGAGAAGCAGAGGGGTGATGGTCCGTCTTCTGTCGCTGAATAGGGACATCGACCCTGCTTGTCAGGGAATGAAAATCTCTGGATGCCTACTCTGGAGCTCCCAGAGACAGGACAGCTTCTTGTTTCAAGTAGGAGGACATGTGGCCTGGAATCCTCACATTGCCATCATTTTGACGTGGAACTGTTGTAACCTGGAAGACACGAACTTTACCAAGAGGTTAAAGAGGCAGGGTCCAAAGAGGAGGAGGAGGTCACCATTACTGGGCCCAGGAGGGGCAGGAACCGAAGTGAGACTAGGGAGGGTGCTCTTAATGGAGGACGGGTGACATTAGGGTTGGACCCCTGGTTGTAGTGGTGTACCATGATGCCTGTTCATAAATCTTTTTGATGTCTGTCTTGATGGCCCAAGTTATCGACGTAGGTACAGCAGGTTTTGTTTATGACCGCACAAATGCCACCCGGCACAGCCAGCAAGTAGTCCAAGGCTGATCTGTTGTCCATGATCACGGAGGCCAGAGAGTTTCCAGAAGCTGAAAGTCTGTTTAGGGCTTTTCCAATAGTCAGAGCTAGTCTCTCTAGAGTGTTGGTTAGATTTTCTAGGGTTAGCTCCAGGTAGGGAAAGCCTCCCCATGGAACTGCTCATCCCCCTGCCAGTCCTATTCCTGCCAGTATTAATCCCATGACCCTCCTGGGATGATATTACTATTACATATTGTGGCTGTGAATGGGACCAGAAGTTCTAATGTATAGGCTCCCTCTTGTCACGCATTATTACTATAAGGATAAGCGTTTACATAGGGGCCAAATTTTCCCTGGGGTGCACTTGTCTTTGGGCCCTCATTCTGGGGAGTGCCACATATCCTGAAGGTGCAGTAAGAGATCTGGGAACAAAAAACTTTAGGCAAGGAAACAACTGTGGATCCATGGATGGGACAAATTATGAACACAATGTGGGGATTTTATTAGTATATGCAAAATAATTAAGTCCAGGAATATTCCACGCCCTCAGCTTATTGGAGATGGTGATGTAAGAGGGTTTTACCCACTGCTTCCACAGAGCCCAACAATTTTTAGCCCAGTTTTTAGTTCATTCCATCCCTATCCTGTAGGCACCCTCAACCTGGAATTTACTGTAAGCACACAGAGTGGAGGCATTCGTGGGAATGCAGTTTGGGTCCGAGTTCCAAAACACTGTGGTGACATTACCACTTCATGGCCAGGCATTGCTTCAAAGAGGCTCACCACAGCCAAGAGAACCATTAAAGGTGTAGTGGTGTTGGAAGCATGACTGGTTTTGTGGATAACAAACCAGCCATCATTAACAGAAAAGGTATAAGTCACATTTTTAAAAAGAGTTAAACTTAGGCGAGGTATTGGGCCTAACAGACATATTGTTAGGCTCTTATCGGTTGGGGAGGGTGTTTCCATGTGCTTGAATTGGTAAAACTCTTGTTGTATGTACCTATTTGTAGCTGTAATGATTGTTGTAAGCCACAGTTTTTATGGCCGATCCAACAATTAACTAGTTTTTCTCCCAGGTCGAGATATTTAGATATGTTTACTAAAGCATTATTTTCCCATTCCCTCTAAGCTGCAACCATTGTCAGAAGTCCTAGTAGGACTATCATCAGTTTTGACATGATAAACTGTATTTTTTCTCTTATACCCAGCCAGAGCGAAGAAGATGTTTACCAGGGGAGGGGGTTCTGAAAAGAGGCAGAACAAGAGCATGATAATCAGAAACAGAAGGATTACTAGGCCAGTCCGCCACAGCCACCTGAAGTCTCTAATCTGTTCTCTTGCACAGATATCTGAGTCCTTCCAATGATTCGCAGGAGTAGATCTCTTCTGGTTCCTGCTGAGACAGATACAGGTTTTATTCTAGGCAGATGCACCCAACCAGTAGTTCCCTGTAGCTTGACTGCAGTTGGGGGTACTTAGTTACACGATATGGTCCCTTCCATTTTGGTTGTAGCTGGTCCTCAGGGGACCCTTCCTTCCAAGTGTGGACAGAGACCTCAACCTTTCCTTTTGTGGGGGTGGGCAGCACTCTGTTTCCGTATTCTTGGAAGGTCCTGTAAACTTGGCTCAAGCTAGCAACATGGGAACCCAGTTTGTGGGTTTCCTCATCGAACAAGAGATCTAAGTCAGAATGGGCCAAGATTCCCTTTGAGGCCATCCTGGTCCATGGAAAGGCTGTAGACAGGAGGGAGACCCAGGTTTCTGAAGTTTCTTGGCACAGTTCAGCAAGTATTCTTTTTAGAACATGATTTGCTTTTTTTGCCTTGCTTCAGGATTGGGGCCTCCGGGAAGAGCGGAGATGATGGTTAATAGCTAGAGCTGGTGAAACCTGTTGGATCACCTTGGTAGTGAAGGAAGGTCTGTTATCTACTCTGTAAGATTACAAATCTTGAAATTATCTCTTTAAGCAGAAATTTAGATACTTCTCTTGCTTTTTCAATTCCAGAAGGGAAAGCTCCTACCCACCCTGTAAAAGTGTCTATAAATACAGTAGGAATTTGCATCCCCTGCGTAAGGACATCTAGGTGAAATCCATTTGCCAGTCTTCCCCTGAATAGGTTCCCCAATGGTGTATGGATTGAATTAGGGATGGAGGTGGCTCCCTGGGTCATTATGAGCACAAAGCTTGCAAGGCCTGGTAACATTTTTAAGTTTGGGACAGTCTCTTACCCAGGAACATCTGAGTAACCAGTTAGAATAAGGAGCCCTGCCCTATGTGAGAGGATTCATGGAAGTGCTTAATTATTTTCCGTTGCTCAACCCCAGGAGTGAGGGGCTTGTTACCTTTTGTCAGCCACCCTGCAAGGTCTGTCCAGTCCCCTACCTTTAGCCCACTCGAGTTCTTTAGGTGTATAGGATGGCACCATTAGGAAGGGTGAACTGTTGGGTTTGAGAGCTGCAGCTGGTAGGACTGGCTGTTGTTTGGCTGCTGTCTTAGTGGCCTTGCTGGCCAGGGTGTTTCCCCTTAAAAGGTAGGTGTTGCCCCTTTGATGACCTCTATAGTAAATGTCTGAAACCTCCTTTGGAAGCTGGACCCTTCTGGGAGTCCTAGAATTTCTACCTGGTGTTTTATAAGGGGTTCTTTGGCTGTTAATAGTCCTCCTTCTTTCTGTGTAGCAGCATAGATAGACTTGTAGCACTAGAAATCCATACTTGGAATATATATGTATATATTGTATATATATAGATTCTTTTTAATATTAGGAAATTTACTAATATAACTCACTATGCTAATAATACAAAGAGGAAAAAATATGTGATCATGTCCATAGATCTAGTTGAAAAGGCATTTGATAACATTTAACATCAATTCCTAACAAAATTATTTTTTAATTGAAGTATAGTTGGTTAACAATGTTTCAGGTGTATAGCGAAGTGATTTAGTGATATATTTATATTCTTTTTCAGATTATTTTCCACTATAGATTATTACAAGATATTGAATATAGTTCCCTGTGCTATACCATAGGTCCTTATTTATCTGTGTATATGTTAATCCCAAACTCTTAATTTATCCCTCTCCCACCTTTCCCTTTCAGTCACCGTAAGATTGTTATGTCTGTGAGTCTATTTCTGTTTTGTAAATAAGTTCCTTTGTATAATTTTGATAGATTCCATATATAAGTGGTATCATATGGCATTTTTCTTTCTCTTGCTGGCTCACTTCGCTTAGAATGACATTCTCCAGGTTTGTCCAGGTTTGTCCATGTTACAGCAAATGGCATTATTTTATTCTTTTTTATGGCTGAGTAGTATTCCATTGTATTCATATGCCACATCTTCTTTATACAGTCATCTGTTGATGGGCATTTAGGTTGTTTCCATGTCTTGGCTATTGTAAATAGTGCTGCTGTGAACATTGAGGTGCATGTATCTTTTCAAATTGGAGTTCCCTCTGGGTATATGCCCAGGAGTGGGATCGCTGGATCATATGGTAAGTCTATTTTTAGTTTTTTGAGGAATCTCCATATTGTTTTCCATAATGGCTGCTCCAAACTACATTCCCACCAGTGGTATAAGAGGATTCCCTTTTCTCCACACCCTCTCCAGCATTTATCATTTGTGGACTTTTTAATGGTGGCCATTCTTACTGGTGTGAGGTGATACCTCATTGTACTTTTGATATGCAATTCTCTGATAATTTGTGATATTGAACATTTTTTCATGTGTCTATTGGCCTTTTGTATATGTCTTCATTGGAGAAATGCTTGTTTAGGTCTTCTGCCCATTTTTGGATTGAATTGTTTAGTTTTTCGTTACTAAGTTGTATGAGGTGTTTGTATATTATGGAAATTAAGCCCTTGTGAGTCACATCATTTGCACATATTTTCTCCTGTTCTATAGGTTGTCATTTCATTATTTTAGTGGTTTCCTTTCCTGTAGTTGATTTCTAGTCTCAATAGGTTGTGGTCAGGAAAGATGCTTGATATGATTTCAATTTTCTCTTGTTTTCTGTTTACTGAGGCTTGTGATCTATCCTGGAGAATTTTTCCATGAGCACTTGAAAATACAATGTATCCTGCTGCTTTCAAATGGTATGCTCTATAAATATTAAGTCCACTTTGTCAAATGTGTTATTTAAGGCCTATGTTTCCTTACCGATTTTGTCTGGATGGTAGATAATCTATCCATTGGTATAAGTGGGGTGTTAAAGTCCCCAACTATTCTTGTGTTACTGTTGATTTCTCCTTTTATGTCTGTTACTATTTACCTTATATGTTGAGGTACTCCTATGTTGGGTGCATATATATTTACAATTGTTATATCTTCTTGGATTGATCTGTTGATCATTATAAAGTGTCCTTTTTTGTCTCTTGTAACAGTCTTTAGTTTAAACTCTATTTTGTCTGATGTAAGTATTGCTGCTCTGGCTTTCTTTTGATTTCTGTATTTATGGAATACGTTTTTCCATCCCCTCACTTTCAGTCTGTATGTTTCTCTAAACCTGAACTAAGTCTCTCCAAGGCACCATATATACAGGTTTTTATATTCATTTAGCTACTCTGCGTCTTTTGGTTGGAGAATTTAGTCCATTTACATTTAAGGTAATTATTGATATTTATGTTCTTAGTGACATTTTGGTAGTTGTTTTGGATTTGTTTCTGTAGGTCTTTTTTTCCCCTTTCATCTTTTGTTCTCTTCTCTTGTGATTTGATGTCTAGTTTACTGTTACATTTGGATTCCTTTTTCTCTTTTGTGTGTATATCTATGATAGATTTTTGGTTTGTGTTTACAGTAAATTTTTTGTATAGCAGTTTATAATATATGTGATTGTTTTAAGTTGCTGATCTCTTAATTTCAAATGCATTTTTCAAACTCTACGTTTGTACTCTCTTTCCCTCACAAATACTATTTTTGACACTATGTTTTACATCTAATTGTTTTGTGTATCCCTTAACTGTTTATTGTGGATACAGATGATTTTACTACTTTTGTCTTTTAACCTCCCTACTAGCTTTGTATGTGGATGATTTCCTACCTTTACTGTATGTTTGCTTTACCAGTGAGCTTTTTCATTCCATAATTTTCTTGTTTCTAGTTGTGGCCTTTTCTTTTTCATATAGAGAATTTGCTTTCACATTTGTTGTAAAGCTGATTTGGTAGTACTGAATTCTTCTAGCTATTGTTTATCTGTAAAACTTTTTCTTTCTCCATCAAATCTGAATGAGAGCCTTACTGGGTAGAGAATATTTTTTTAATGGAGGTACTGGGGATTGAACCCAGGACTTTGTGCATGCTAAACATGCACTCTGCCACTGAGTTATTACCCATCCCCTGGGTAGAGTATTCTTGGTTGTAGGTTTTTCCCTTTCATCACTTTCATTATATCATGCCACTCCCTGCTGGCCTAGAGTTTCTGCTGAAAAATCAGATAATAGCCTCATGGAGTTCCCATGTATGTTATTTGTATCTTTACCCTTGCTGCTTTTAATATTCACTTTTTATCTTTAGTTTTTCTTACTTTGATTATAATGTGTCTTAGTGTGTTCCTCTTTAGGTTAATTCTGTGTGTGACTCTGCACTTGCAGGACTTGGGTGACTTTTTACTTTCCCAGGTTAGGAAAGTTTTCAGCTATTATCTCTTCAAGTATTTTCTTGGGCCCTTTTTCTCTCCCTCTTCTCCTTCTGGACCCCTATAATGCAAATATTAGTGTGCTTGATGTTGTCCTAGAGGTCTCTTAAACTGTCCTTATTTATTTTCATTCTTTTTCTTTGTTCAGTGGTATGATTTTCACTTCTGTGTCTTCCCGCTCACTGATTCCTTCTTCTGGGTCATTTAATCTACTATTGATTCATTCTAGTGCATTTTTCATTTTAGTTACTGTATTCTTCATCTCTGTTTGGTTGTTCTTTATATGTTCTAACTGTTAAAAGCTTCTAACTTCTCGCTCTGTGCATCCATTCTCCTCCTGAGTTTTTTGATCATTACAATCATTACTCTAAATTCTTTTCTTGGGTAGATTTCCTGTCTCTGGAGTTTTATATTGTTCCTTTGGAACATATTCTTTGGCTGCCTCATTTTGTCTAAATTGCTATTTGTATTTTTATTTACCTGGTAGCTTAGTTACATTTCTCAAACTTGGAGAAGTGGCCTTCTGTAGGAGATGTCCTGTGCATCCCAGCAGTGCACTCCCCTCTCATCACCCAAGCTCTATGCTCTAAAGATTCCTTTTATTGTAGTGATCTGACTATGTGGGAGGTCTGGTAGGCTTGGTTGGCCCCCAGCTGGGTTGGTTGCTAGGCCCTGCCTTGTGTGGATAATGCTGGCTGCTGTTTAGTGGGGCCTGGTCACAAGATGGCTGGTGGCGGAATTCTAGGGGTCTCCAGGGCTAGTGCTGGCTCACTGGTGGTGGATCCAAGGTCCCAAAGATTCTGGAGCTGTTGCCTACTCACTAGCAGTTGAAGCCAGATCTTGGGGTTAGTCTGGACCACTGGCAGACAGAGCTGTTTCCTGGGATCTGGCTGCAGGGCTTAGGGATCTCAGAGCTTGTTTCACATCTTTGTGGGGATGCTGGTCCCTGAAACAGTTGGTTCTTAGGTATGGGGTCCAGGGTGTCCCAAAGTTTGTTGTAGTGGGCAGAGCCAGGGCCCAGGCCCAGCTGATCCCAGGGTAGGGTCTCTCCTATGTTGCATGATTTTAGTCTTCTTACTTCTGATATCTCCTCCCTGATGGGTGAAGCTTGTCTAGACACTTGTGCAGGTTTCCTGGTGGGAGCCTACCCACTGGTGGGTGGAGCTGGATCTTGGCCCTCTGGTGGGCAGGGTCAGGTCTAGGGGCCTGTCTAGAGGCAGTTGTGTGCTCAGGAAGTCTTTAGGCAGCCTGTCTGCTGATGGGTGTGGCTGTGTCCCCACACAGTTAGTTGTTTGATCTGAGATCTCCCAACACTGAAGCTACAGGCTGTTGGATGGGGCCAGGTTTTGGTACTAATGAGCCAGTATGGCAGTCACTGTATTTATGTAGTTGAATGTTCCCAAATATGTCTGATACCAGTGTCTGTGTCCCCAGGGTGAGCCATACCTTCCTTGCCTCTGTGGGAGACTCTCCAAGACCAGTGGGTAGGTCTGGCCCAGGCTCCTGTCAAATTACTGCTTCTGCCCTGGGTCCAGTGCATGTGAGATTTTGTGTGTGCCCTTTAAGAGTGAAGTTTCTATTTCCCCCAGTCCTGTGGGGTCTGCAGTTAAGCTCCTCTGGCCTTCAAAGCCAAATGCTCTAGGGGCTTGTCTTCCCAGTGCAAGATCCCTGGGCTGGGGACCATGATGTGGGGCTCAGAACTCTCACTCCTGTGGGAGAATCTCTGTGATATGATTATGTTCCAGTTTGTGGGTTGCCCACCCAGGGGGTGGGGATTTGATTATATTGCAAATTTCTGCTTCCCATCTCATTGTGGTTCTTTCTTTGTGTCTTTAGTTGTAGAAGATCTTTTCTGGTAGTTTCCAGTTTTTTTGTCATCTATGGTTGTCCTGTAGATAGTTGTGATTTTGGTTTGCTTGTGAGTGGAGGTGAGCTCAGGGTCTTTCTACTCTGCTATCTTGGCCACTCTCCTCTCTATATTGATTCTTAATCCCTTTCCTAGCTGGAGTGCTCTGGTCAAGGCAGTCAACTCAGCCTTTTGGGCAGGAGTGTGAGAGGGTAGAGCTCCAGACTCAGCGGTCGTCTGCAGGCTGACTGTGGGCATAGCTGGCCTTTCTTACTCCTTCATGTGTGAAACTGCTTCCATTATAAACCACTGTACATCAGGATTGGTCAGGGCTCATCCTTGAGGTCTGGCCTACCAGAGTAAACTTGTTCAGTAATCTCCACACAGGAGTGAACTAAGGACTCTTGGGGACAGGGGTCCAGCATTAGAGTAGATGGGTTTAGGACTTGGCAAACCTTAAGAGTTATGCCTGGGATGTCAAATAGGAAGGCCCAATATTTAAGCAATTGTCCAGCTGTCAACCATTGGTGCCCTTTTCCTTCTAGGACTCCTTGTACCTGGGGAGGAGTTAGGACTTCCAGTGATTGTCCCAGGGTGAACTTACTGGCCTCTTCTACTAGTAGGGCAGAGCAGTGGTGGCCACTGCCCTAAGATATCCTAGCCATCCAGTGGCCACCTGATCAAGTTGTTTTGATGAATAAGCTATTGGTCTAGGGAGGTCCCTGAGTTTTTGGGTGAGGACACCCAGGGCTACCCATTGTCTCTCAGCTATATAGAGGGTAAAGGGTCTTTCTAAGTTCATGAGACCTACCACAGGGGCAGTCCCTAATTTTTGTTTTAGAGTTCAGAACACCTGTTGGCAACTTTCATCCTAATTGCAGGGTTCACGGTCACCTCCTTTTAGGGACTCACTGAGCGGCTTTACTATGAGCCCAAATCCATGGATACAGATCCTACAAAATCCTGCCATCCCTAGAAAGGGATACCTCAGTTGCCTCTTAGTCTGGAGAGGGGGTGGTTTGAAGGGTTACAGTTGGCTTCCTTTCAGTCTTGGGCTAGCATCCCCAGGGTGAGCACATATCCTAGGTACTTAACCTATTGGATGGAAATCTGGGCATTGTGAGGAGAGACTCAATTTCCATAGGAAGTTGAGAACCTTAATATTGTTTTTATCTGAATCCTCCCTGGTGGGACTGGAAATTAGGAGACTGTCTATATACTGGAGGGATAAATTCATTAACCAACTGTAATTCTCTTACATCCTTTGCAAATATGTTTCCAAACAGGAGGGGCTGTCCCTGAAGCCTTGGGGCAGCACAGTCCAGGTTAGCTGGGAAGTGTTATGAGTGCCTGGGTCTGTCTACTCAAAGACAAAGAGACATTAAGAACCTGGGTGCAGGAGGGGAAGCAAAAGAAGGTATCCTGTAGGTCTAGTCCTGTAAACCAGTTTGCATTTTCCAGAACTTGGGTCAGTCCAGTGTATGGATTAGTGACTATTGGGTAAACTGGAACTACTGCCTCATTAATTGCCCTCAGGTTTTGAACAAACCTGTGTTCTCCACTTTTCTTTTTTATGGGCAGAATGGGGGTATTACATGGAGATTGGCAGGGTCATCACAGCCCATACTTTAAGAACTTGGTTATTAAAGTCTGGATACCTTGTTAGGCCTCAAGGGATACTGTTTTTTCCACAGGTAATCAGCATTGGATTTCAGTGAAATCTGAACTGGGGGCACATTAATAGCTCTCCCAGGAACTTCAGTGTCCCAGACAGAGTGGTTTACTTGAGAAACAATGTGGTTTGGAAGGGAGACCTTCCCTGATTTGTGACTGAGGCACGCTCCCATGGCCAGGAGCAATTGTTTCTTCTGGTAGGTGCCTTCTCTGAGGGGGTCTGTGAATTGAGTTATTGTCCGCAGTTGCCCCATCCCAACAAGGGGACATGGCACTCAGGTATGAGCAAGATCCGGTATGCACAGGTAAACTTTCCTAGTGAGCAGCTGGGGGCAAGGGCGTGTGAATGGCTTGGCTTTGAACTGTCCATCAATCCCTGTTATTATACAGCATTGGGAGGACAACAGTCCAGGGAAATCATTCAGCACAGAGTAGGTGGCCCCCATACCTAGTAAATAAATAAATAAATAAATAAATAAATAAATAAATAAATAAATAACTTTCCTACCTGCCACGTCAAAGGTTACCTGTGATTCCTCCAGGGAAATGACCAAGTGTCCTTTGAGAGCCAGGGAAGTTTCCGGGCACTGTCACTCTCCAGTCCTCTTGGTCATCATCAGCTTGGGAATACCCCCATCCCCTTCGGGACTGGGGGCAGCCCCACTTCCAGTGGCCCTCTTGTTTGTGTATCAGGCAAGGTCCTGGTGGGCTTTTCCTATATTGGAGGCATCTGTCCTTCCAGTGGCCCTCTTGTTTGTGTATCAGGCAAGGTCCTGGTGGGGCTTTTCCCATATTGGAGGCATCTGTCCTTCCAGTGGCCCTCCTTGCTGCATTTAAAACAGGTTCCTTCTTGGCAGGACGGTGGCTTTGATCCAGATATTCCAGATCTTGCCCCTGCCATGGGCTTTTGCAAGGGAAGGCAGCCCTGAGGTTGTACAGGGGCTAGGGACTGCTGCCAATAATTGTACCTTTTGTTGTGGTCCCTGAATCGTTTTTGCCTTCTCAGCTCCATCTCTGTTGTTAAATACTCCGAAAGCCAAATCCGTGAGCTGATTCTTGGGGGTTTGGGGTCCCATAGCTGTCTTCTGTAATTTTCTCCTAATGTCTGGGGCAGATTGAATGATAAAATGGGGCTTGTCCTTCAGGGGTGTTGGGATTAATATTGATATACTTCTAAAGGCTTCCACCGGGCAGCCCTGGAAGAGAGCCTGATACTCATCTTTTCCCTGTGTCACTTCTTTGACTTTGTCATCATTAACAGGCTTAACAACACACCTTTCCATGGCCTCAAGGAATACTATTTTTTCCACAGGCTTAACAACACCCTTCCATGAGGCAAATTATCATGTGGTTCCTGTGCTCAAACCTTCTACCTCCCTACTGGTAGTCCCAGTGGGGGTCTTGGTCAAGGATTGCACCCCGTTCTATGAGTTAGATTATATGTCCTTGATTTCATGCTGCCAATTTGTCATCATGTACTGAGGCTGCACCAAGGATCTGGCTTTTCTCTTCAAAGGTACAGAAGGTAGAAAGGAGGACCTGTAGGTGCCCCTGCAACCCACCCAAGTAAGTCCATAGGACATTGTCAGCTTGGTGAATTCCTTTATGAACGAACTGGGGTCCTCAGAAAGACATCCAGATTTCTCTTTGCAAGTAGCTAGGTCAGCCATAGGAACTGGGACGTGGACTTTGATTGTTCCTCCATCACCAGCCTGCACTTCCCTTAAAGGACAGAGTTTGGTATTGGGAGGCTGGTAGGTAGCTCCTTGTCATGTAGTACTGGCAGGATTCATCTCTGATAAAGGATTCAGGATAGGGCTGGAGGGATAAGATAGAGGGACTTCCAGCAGCCCAGGTGGAGTGCTCCAGGCATACCCGGCAAGAATTTTTCAGATCTAGATCTTTGAATAGGGTCGTGAACATTTGGACAAACGGGACTTCCCCTCGTTTACCTTCCCTTTCACAGAATAGGGGCACCTGCAGGATGGCATTGTATTTCAGTGGCCCATTTTCTGGCCAGATCGCTTGGTTCTCAAGTTTGTCTGGGGCCATGCAGTATTGCAAAAGAAAATTAATTTCTTTTTTCTTAAGCCTGTCGAAATGTATCCCAATTAGCTAATATCCATCCTGACAGGGAGTCCTTTGGGGTACTTGTAATCACCCCCATTTTTGGTTAGGATATGGTGAGACGGAGTCTGCAGATCCTGGGCAAATGGTGGTGATCTGTCCTGGCACTCTCCCCATGTCCATGATACCCCAAAGATGAAAGAAGGGAGTACGCAGCTAGGAACATCAGTGGATGGACCCCCTCAACAGAGTGTTGCAGAATTAAGTTCTGATGGCAGTTAAAGAGATAGTACAATTGACCTGGTTCATATAGTTGACCTGGTTCGTGATGACCCCTGTCTCAGGGTAGGGAATTTGGCAAAAGAGGTGTTTAATTAAATGTTGATCATCCACTGTGGTTCGGGTGCTGCTGAGGAAACACAGCTGTTACCCAGATTTGGGTGATGTGGTGATCAGCGTGTTAAGCTGGGAGAGCTGGGTTTGTGGCCTTCGGCTTTAAGAAGGGGTTTGTTTGGCAGAAGCAGCAGTGAGATCCTTGTGAGCACCCAAAGTCTGCCTGTTCTATGAGCCTGAGGAGGAGACCCCCTGGGTTAGCTAAGGAGGGGAAAGAGCCAGTGGGGAAAAAACGGCCAGAGCCAAGCCCTAAACCCTTCAGAGAGGGAGGGAGGAGACCTAGGCCCTGAATCTGCTAAGAGAATCATCTTTATTATCCTGCAAAAGAAGAAAAGCAGACAGAGCTGAAGGATAGGGCTGGGGTGCCGTAAGGAGATGTGAAGATAGTAGTACAAGGGAAGACTTCTCTTCAGGATGTAACCTTATGATGTTTAGCATATCAGTGTCAGATCAAATATCCAATGGGGCGAAAATCAGCTGGGGACTCGGGGTAATAGTAGGTCTTGACCTGAGGGTAGGCTAACGAGGGATACCTCTGTACAGGATGAAACAGAGGCAGCATCGACCTGCTGACAAAGTCAGCCAGGGGGCTCAAGGGCCAGTAGGCAGTCTAAGGAATTAAGAGGGGTTGAAAGGAGGAAGAGGAGGGGAAAATCCAAGGTGATGGATCTTGTGAATCAGAACTAGGCTAGGAAATAAAAGTCTGCCACCCCTGCAAAGGACATGTGCACCCACAATTTCTGCTCAGGGGTGCGGTGAGGCCACGAGCCCCAAGAAGCACTCAGGGAGGCCTGGGACACAAATCTAGTGGAGGGCTCCTGTAGTCCCTCTGTTTGGGCCCCCTGATGCAGTTCCAGATTCCAGAATTGGAGTGAAATTGGGAACAAGTAGGGAGGGAGAATCGGGGTTCAAGGGCCACGAAGGGGAAACTTGGTTGATCAACTCACCAATTATTTGCTGTGGTTTTAATTTGTAAGTCCAGGTGGTTCTCTCATAGATCGTCTTGGGTCCAAAGAGTTAGAGATATAAACCAGAAGGTGGTAAAGGAGGAGAGAGAGTCAGCAGAAAACGGCCTTGGGTGTGGTGGGCTCCTTTGTGGCCAGAGAGGTGTCTCTGCCAGATCCCATGGGCAGCCTTAGCCACCACCTAGGGGGCTAATTGTATCTTTTGCAGCTCAGGACAAGTCCCAGCTGCGCTCCGTGGAGGGGAGCTGTAGCCTGATAGGCAGATGGAGATTATGCCCTTTGACATCCCTTCACCACAAAAGATGTTGCAGGAGAGGAAAATATCACATCCTGGGACCTGCGGGAGTCCTTAGGATGGACCACCAAGTGAGGGTCCTTGGCTTTGCGTAGGAAAGAATTCAAGAGAGAGCCAAAGAAAAGTGAAAGCCAGTTTATTTAGAGGGACACAGACTCCAGCAGCAGAATGCAGAACGACTCAGAAAGTGAGAGCGGCCCCAGGGCATGGGGTTGTTGGTTTTTATGAACTGATTTCATATGCTAGTGAGTAGGCGGAATATTTTTGCTATTTCAGAGAAGGGTGGGGATTTCCCAGGAATTGGGCCACTTGCTCACTTTTGGCTTTTTATGGTCCGCCTTGGAATTGTCATGGCATAAGGGGGAGTGATTTTTAGTATTACAATGAAGGTAAAATGAGCTAAAGGTCAATGACTGGACTCCTCAAAGCCTCCTTGATTTCAGCTGGTTCCAGCCAGTCTTTACCGCATCCTAACAGCTGCACCCCTTCTTCATCTATCTAGTGGTTGTGTCCTGCCCCGTTCCCTCCTGTCTCAGAGGTACCAAGCAGCTTTGGACCCACGACACACTGAGGCAGCCCAGCGACAAAACCTTTTCCCACTCTTGTCTACTTCACTTTAACCTTGTTGCTGGAAGAGCCCTCAGACTCCAGCTCCATTTTGCAGCTGAGGCCATTAAGGCCAGAGGGGCTTTGTGACTTGCCAGTGTCCCCCAGCTGTTTAGTGGTTCAGCCAAAACTAACCCAAACGTTCCATCCCCGAACACAAGAGAACAAAGGCAGAGCCCAGCCTTCCACCCCCAGATTTCATATTCCCCAAACTGAGGTGCTGCCTTGAACAGTTCTCTAGTCAGGGCGATTTGGGCTAGAACGATTGGAAGCATTTCAGCCCCATTCTCCCTTCTGTCACAGTGAGGTCATAACTGACACTGCCAGGCTCTTAGGGAGACTGACGTCTATCCAGGAAGCAAAGACAAGCTCAGGATGAGGCCTGGGAGTTCCACCGGGAAGTGAGCACAGCCGGCCTGCCAGCCTTCAGACTGGACGAGAAAGCTGACATTGTGGGTATTACAGCCTCCCTGGGTGTTTGCTGGTCTAACCAGTTGTTAAACAGGACTCTTCCTGTCTGTGAGTGTTGCCACCAGAGAACAATAGATACTCAAACCCCACCCTCTTGAATGAGGTGTTGGGTCATCTAGAAAATAGACTTCTCTTATCCGTAGCCTAGAGGTGGTGATGGATGAATGCCAGAGAACTGGTTTGGAGTTCAGGAAGTTGAAAAGGCTGATAGGAAAGATTTCTTTAGAGCCAGTGGTCAGACTTCAGAGGCTGTCTTGGGGGGTGTTGTGGTGAGGCAAGTGAGGAGGTAAGCAAGGGAGTCCTTGAGGAAATCTTTCTAGAGGGGAGCTTGATTCATGTCTCCTGGAATTAGGGGGGATGTGGAGGATGATTCCCAGCTGGGCTGGAGGCAGAGCTTCAGTGAGGTGAGGTGAGGTGGTACCTGCCTCCAGATGGGCCCTCGGAATGGTGCCAGCCTGAGAATGTAGGAAGGGAGGAGGGGATGCCGACAGAGGAATGGGCTTCTGGAAGCCAGGAGGTGAAAGGAAGCATTTTAGAGAAGGCATTGCCTACGATGAGTCACTACACACAGGAGATCCCAAAGAACCCACAAAAGCATCCCACATTTGTGATAACCCCACATCGCCCTGACTCCAGATTATAACCTCATCATCTGGATTGTGTGCACTTTTTCTCAGAGACCCCCTTTTCCCTAGGCTAGACCCTGAAAGGGCCAAAAGAACAGCAACAGGGTGAGTAAGAGAGGAGGCAGAACAAGAAAGAGAGACCTTCCCCACTGCAGGCTTCCAAGACCACCCCAGGCCAGGAGGACGCGGGTGTGTGGGCAAACGTGTGTTTGTGTGTGTGTGTGTGTGTGTGTGTGTGTGAGTGATTGTGTGTGTGTGGAGTTGGGGGGGGAAGGCAGGGGAAGTTTTGGAATGAGTGAGTGAGTAGGGCTTTGATTTAGATGTATAGATTTTTAATGTTTGTGGATAATTAAACTATTTTGGATGGTGAGATCGAGCTTGAATGGGAAAGTGATGTCATGATCCAGAGTCGTGGAAGAAGGGGCCAAGGTAGAGCACAGATTACACTTCATCAAGTCCTGCTCAGTCCATAAACAAATTACATTTACTCATAGAAACACAGGGCTGCTCCTGCTAGGCTGGTCATGCCCTGGCCAGGCTCTGGAGCAGAGGAGGGGCCAGCCCAGCACCAGAAGGACCAGGCCCCTGTCCAGAAACCATGTCACTGGGCCATTTGCTGATAAAGATGAAAGCTGAGGCTGGGCTCTCCAGAAGGGTAATCCCAGGAGCCTCAGAGCAAAGCTGAAGGCCCCTGGGCCCCGTGACTGCAGCCCAGCAAAGGGGACTCACCCAGGCTTCCCTCCTGGCCAGGATGTTTGCCTTTCCTCTCTTCCCACATGGAGATCTGAGTGGAAATGGCCTTCTTCCCCCTTGTGCTCATGAGGATTTGTTGGCAGTGAGCCTTTCCAGCGTGCATTTCCTTCCCAGGGAAACTGATGCCTTCACAGACGAATTCCTTGCCTTGACACCAGAGTAGCTGCTGCATCTCTCTCCTCCTGGAGGCCCCATATGTTCTGGGTCCTGTGAGAACAATGCCTGGGGCTACTTTTGTCTCAACAAAGCAGGAACTGGCCAGCTGAGTGCTCAGCAAATGGCCTAGGCATGGGTGGAAGCCCCTCTGTCCCTGCAGGGCCGTGGCTGTACCATCCCCATCCCAGGCAGGGCTTGGATTGGGAAAGTCAGGGGTGTGGAGAGGAGCCACCAGGGCTAGTGGTTAGATATCTCCAGGCCCTCAACAGTGGCTTCCTGTGAAAGTCAAAAATAAGTCTTGTTTTGACGAGCAGTGTGACCGTGGGAAAGTAACTTCACATTTCTGAATCTCAATCCCTTCATCTGCGGAGTAAGGAGAATAATGTGAAACTCAGGGAGTTGTTGGCATGATTAAGTAAGAAAAAGTATGGAAATTACTGAGGGCAGTTGAGGCACATGCAGTAAATGTTGCTCAGCTTAAAAAAAGAAAAGAAAAAAATCCAGATGCCTGGGGCAGCCCTCCTTGGCCACGCCACTTCATGCCATGCCGACATGCTTCTCAGCTCATCATCCCATTGGCAATCCTCCAGAGGCCATGGGTGGAGTTGGAAAGACAGCCTGCAGCCAGCATAGGGTGTTGTCAGGGCAGGGCGTTGGCTGCCGGTCACCAGCAGACCAAGGGCTGGGATTTACCCTTCCAGCTTTACAATCAGTCTTCTCTGGTATCCTCAGTGATCTCCCTCAGTAATGGTGACTTAATCCAAGCATAGTCACATGTAGCACATGGATAAATCAGGCTGCCAGTGTTGACATCAAAGCAAGAGGGTGGGAGAGGAGGAGGCAGCCCCTGCCCAATGGCCGGAGCAGTCAGCACCCTGTCCCGATGCTCACATCCCAGTTCTGAGACACTCTCTCCTATGTTCAGGGGAACCACATAGCCTGCAGGGCATCCCTTTTTCTGAGTTCCCTTGCAGATCAGTTTCCCCTTGTGCCTCCATCGAATGTGTTAATACACTGATTATGCCACTAGGAAGTGGATGCTTCTACAGGCCTGGGGAAGCCAGCATCCTCTCATCACGTGCTGATTTAATTAGTGCAGCTTTCACAGCCTCCGACTGGCTAATGGTGAGGAATACTGGACATGGTCCCAGGCTCCTGAGGCCTCTGATCCTCCCAGCTGTCAGCCCCTTAGAAAGCCTCTGTGCAGAGATGATCTCCAGGCCCCTAGAAGGACAGTTCTGGCCTCTGAGTCAGACATGGTAATAGCGCCATACCAGTGTCTGAAGAAATACAACTGGAGCTTTTTCCAAGCCATTATTTACGTGCCATAACCAAGGGAGGACCAGAGGGCCAACTCAGAGCAAGAGTTTGGGGACTAGGGAGCAGTTGCCATAAAAGAATTTAAGGGGATAAAGAGGAGAGTTCAGATTGAGGCTTCTCAGATTGAGAGAGGTTCAAACTTGGTGCTAGGTTACCTGGGTGAACTCCGCTGCTGGTAATGAAGTGTGCATCTTGCCAAATTTCAACACTAGTCTAAATCTGTGGCATGAATCATTTTCATGTCTTCATTGTTAAATCTTGGGTGCATGGGTAGGAATTCCAGCCATCAGACCTGGCTCCTCCGGGCCTCCCCAGGTGGGTAACAGGCTTGGGCACTGGGCCAGGGACGCAGCACCTGCCCCGGTTGCTGCTCTGGTGGGTGTGGGTCTCCAGGCCCAATGGTGACAGAAGGGAGTGTAGAGATGCCTGGGATTCCTGGGCAGTTGAGGGCTCTAGAATTGTCTCCTAAAACCATTCCCAAAATAAAACTAACAGGAAGCTCATTGTTACCCAAGAACCCACTCAGGCTGTACAAACTGGGGCCGAGGCAGAGTCTCAGTGGCAGAGAAAGACCAAAGAAGCCCATCACCCGTATTATATTAGAGGAGAGTGCTGGCCAGTGTGCCACCTCAGGTCCTGACAGCCTGGGTCCAGTCTGGGTGGACCCCACAGTCAACTTCTCAGGAGGTGATGGAGTGTTTCCATTTTCTTGATACGAAAGGAGCTCTCATTAAATCATCTTCAGCCAGAGAAACAGTGAAGCCTGAGAACACCTCGAACACACAAAGCCCCTCGTGGCTGCGGGACACGAGCTGGGCCTTTTGCTTGGGAGTCGAATGCCTCCATTTACTGACAGCTCCTCTATGCCATTCGCCTGAGAGAGTCCCTCTTTACACATGATGTTCTTCAAGCCTCACAAGAACTATTTGGGGTAGATATTATTAGCTCTATTTATGGATGAAGAAACAGATGATCAAAATGACTTAAAAAGAAAAACCCATGGCTAGAATCTTCATACATTACTAATAGGAATGTCAAATGGTGCAGCCACTTTGAAAATGTCTGACAGCTCCTCAAAATGTCAGACATAGAGTTACCATGTGACTCAGCAGTTCTGCTCCTAGGTATATACCCAAGAGGATTGAAAACACATATCTACACAACACTTGTACATGAATGTTCATAGCAGTATTATTCATTAAAAGCCCAAAGTGGAAACAGTCCAAATGTCCATCAGCTGAAGAATGTATAAACCGTATGTGGTATAGCCATGCAATGGAATATTATTCAGCAATAAAAAGGAATGAAATTGACACCTACAAGGATGAACCTTGAAAACACAATGCTAAATGAAAGAAGCCAGACACAAAAGACCACATTTGATTCTATTTGCCTAAAATGTCTAGAATAGGCAAATCTATAGAGATGGAAAGTAGATTAGTGGTTACCTAGGACAGAGGGTGGGGAGAATTGGGTGTGATTATTAATGGGTGTGGGGTTTGTTTTTGGAGTGATTTGTAATAGCTCTTAAGATTATAATTATAGTTTACAACACTATAAAATACGCTAAAACCATTGAATTGTACACTTTAAATGGAGGAATTTTATGGCATGTAAATTACATCACAGTAAAACTGTTTTTAAAGAATAATATGGCTGGTTGAACCCTAAGGGATAGTTGTGCCTGTAAAACAACCTTTGAATTTACTGTTTTGGGCTGCTTTTCCAAGAAGAGCAAATCCAGGGTTACCTATGTTTTATGGTAAAAAGCACAGAACTCTGGTAACAGGAAGACCTGGACTTGTGTGACCTGGAGCCAGTTATTTAGTCCTTTTGCACCAATTTTTAACATTTTTATGGAGATAAAATGGGATATATGATACAAGTCCCTATACAGACTTGTGGTTGAATGTGTGTTAATTATATCCTCCCATTTCCTAGAAAGGGGACTGAAAAGAACAAGCCAGGGACCCAGCCCTGAAAGGGGATGAAGTTGTGAGTTGTAAGACCACAAGAGGAATTGAGGAAAATGGATAAAACTGAAGCCTGTCATAACTCCTGTGGCCCACTGTGAAGGCTCAGTTTCAATGACAACTCTAAAATTCAAGACCTGGGTCCAGACAACAACTAAGTAGTGATTAGACAGCCTGCGGCCAGTGTAGGGTGTTATCAGGACAGGATGCAGGCTGGGGGACCTTGAGATATTCCCATCTCTTTCCCCTGGTCATGCCTGGTTCTGCAATTTATGGAAGACCTGAGGAAGTTGTGGAGGTCCCACCTGTAGGGAGTGGGGGACTTCAGAAGCAGGGCTGGAAGGTGGGACATTTTCAAAGCAAGAAACAGAGAGACATGAGTAATTCCAGCCCTTTAAAGATTGTCCTCATCTCAGATGGCCACATGAATCTGTAAAGACCTATTTCATTGTGAAATGGTCCACCAAAAATGCCATATGATGGAAGAAAGAAAGTGACCCCTACTGAGATTATCTGTAGCTTTATATCTTTTCATTCATCTCATTTATCCACAAAGATTCCCATTCCCAAATCTAAATTTTAGATCAGTGGCCCTAGAACACTCCTTGTCCCCCGCATCTTAGAGGGCCAAAGAGGAAACAGTGCCCCTACGTTCAGTCAGCAACCCTGCCAATCCTTCTTTCTTCTGTGGTGTCTTTAGCACTTGCCTTATTTTGGAAGAGAGACAAATAAAGAAGAGAAAAAATACATCAGTATATAGCTAAAACCTTAGCTCCTGATTTTCAATTCAGTCAGTCCACTTAAGGAATAGTGCCATGCATAGTGGTGTGGGGGAAATACTGATAATAATGAGTACCTCATAGGATCACCGTGCAGGTAGAATAAGATGGTGACCCAGCTGAAGAAACTGTAGATTTGGAGTCAGGTAGACGTATCCCTACACCTGAAACTGTTTAAAACCTCAAACACCAGCCTGGGAAAGCTGTTATGAAATACTGTGTGTAAAATGCCTAGTGCAGTGTCCGGCATTAGTAGTCCTCAGTAAATGGTAGGAAAGGTGAAGTACTTTACACAGTGATTGGCACAATCATAGATCTTGCCCCACATTGTTCCCCAGGATGGTGGTGTCAGATAGCCAAGGTAGGACTGAGAAGAGGCATGAGAGGGCCTAGATAATCCCAGTATAGAGGAAGCCAAAGGAGAGCTATTTGATACGAGCTATTAGTCTGGCAACCTCATGCCAAGGGCAACTTTAGCTCTAGACCTCAGGACTGAGGCAGGTTCTGTCCTGGGTGGAAGCTTCCAGTGGGAGAAAACACCACCCCCAGGTTGCTGCAGCAGGAAGCCAGATGTCTCATCAGGGAAGCTGGTCAACCTGGCAGGAGGTGGCATGGATGCACCCTGATGCATGCATTTATAGATAGGGGACTAAACGCCTGCCAGAGATCACCAATATCTGACCTCACTTGGCAGCAGCTGCCCTATCCAGCCCATGCAGAAAGTCCAGAATCCTGCAAGGTGCATAGAAATGTGGCGATTTGAAATGATTCACCAGCCAACTCTTTTCCTCAGTCCGAAGCTCCTACTGAGCCCTTAGATTCAATAATAAAGAAGGAGGCCACTGTTTACATCACAAGTCCTTTGTGCAGACTGTTCCTGCCTCAGTGGGTTGCAGGTTGTCTGCAGAGAAAAAAAGGCATACGCTTTTATCAGCCCTCTTTGTGGGCTTCGGCTTCTCCCCACCCTTCTCTGATGACGAGCTTTTCTCCCTGCAGTTGTGCACATTCATCTCCGAAGTCAGAGAGGAGAGATTTTCATCTCAAGGCAAAGGGTACCTGGTGAGAGGCTAGAGGTGGGGTAGGGGGGTGAGGCTGGGATGAGGACCAGGGAGGACATCTTTTTTTTTTCAATTGATGTATAGTCCATTTACAGTGTTGTGTCAGTTTTTGGTGTACAGCACAGTGATTCAGTTTTTTATATATATTTTTCATAATAAAGAGTGATTCTCAAGGGCCTTAAAAGTTCTATTACGGAAAAAAAATGGTGCCTATCTCTTCAGGCCGGCTTAGCATGATAACCTGGAGTCCAGCAAAGGGAGCTCAGAGCCAAGCTAAGAACGCCAAAATGAAATGACCCAGAAAAGTCATTGAAGAAAAAGTGGTGTGAACTTGAGGCTCATGAAGATGTATCAAAGCCTGGGTTAACTTACTGAGTAGCTAATATAAGCACATGGTATGAAATTCTGAAGAGGGAAAAGTCAGTCTCTCTCTTACCCCTGTATCCTAACCAAGCAGATCCCCTCCCTGAAAGTAAGCATTATTAACAATTTTCTGTATGTTCTTTGCAAAGTAATCTGTGTACCCATAAGCATATGTTTATATATATCAAATCTTCCCCACACCATAAATGGTAGTAGACAGTACATATTGTTCTGACTTATTTTTTCTGTACTTAACAATGTATCTTGGAAATTATTCAATTGTTCTCTCTAATTATTTACCATTAAACATATTTGTACTGCTGTCACCTGCTTTAAAAAATATCATTTAGCCTCCAGCTCTAAAATGTTTGGAAGTCAGTGTGTTTGCTTTCTTTTTCTCTTCCAGAACTTTGGTGAAATATATTGTTTCTACATTGACATAGTGTGACACTTGCATTCTGTACAACAAGCATCATTTTCCCAAGAGTTTTAATTCCTAGTCCTAAAGCTGCATGGATTCAGTTCTTACCCCCATTTCTTTTGCCAGGGTTTCTCCACTTACCTCTTAGTTGACCAAAATTTGCTGCCTTATAGTTCTTTCAAAAAGTGGTCAGCGGAACTGCTGGTTTTAAGTATTTGAAAATGTTTGTCTTCTGCTTATCCACGTATAAAATTCTTGGATTCCTCAAATTTTCTTTCCGTGATTTGAAAAAATGTCAACCGTTCCTGTGGAGAAGTTAAATACTAATTAGCCTGATGTTTTCCCCTGTATAGGTGACTTTTCCTCTTGGTTAGAATAGTCACAGGATTCTTTATCTTTGAAGTCTAGTTACTATGCTGTGATTTAATGCTCAGTGTATCAGTTCTTCCTGGGACATGATATGCCCTTTCATAGTAGAAATTCAAGTCTTTTTCATTTCTGGAGATATGTTTGAATAATATGTTTGAATATTTTCTTCTGTTTGCTGGGTTCTTTTCAGTAGGGATGCCATTTGTGGACCTCATCTGACTGATTTTCCTATTTATTATTTTCACATTACTCTTGTCTAGCTCTTCTTTGTTCCCAATTCATTTTGCTTGCTTTTCAGTCCTTTCCTTTGTATCCTTCTTGTGCTTTTATCGGTGTTTATTCCTGTTGGTGCTTGTTCCAGTGAGGGTTTCACTTCTTTTTGTGTCATTCTCCCCGGACTCTCCCAGCTCCTGGGGACAGTCTTGTGGTGAAAAGTGAGGGCTCTGAAGTCAAGAGTTTGATTCTACTTACCAGAACACAACTCTGGTTAAGTTACTTGACCTTTGGTTACCTCAACTTTAAATTGAGTTAAAAAAAAGAGCATCTACCTTGTAGGGCTGTTGTAAGGACCAATGAGTTAATACATAAAAGCACTCTGAACCATGATGGGCACATTTTAAGGTCTGTTTGTAAATTAGCAGGAGATCATGATGGTGATGGTGGTAGTAATAATAACAACAATAATAATAGCTGCTTCTTCCCTGAGCTCTTGTATCTCCACTTTGGCCTCTTAAATCAACCTGTAACATTTTTTGAATTCATGGTGATGTGGTCATAATTTTCATCTACTTGATGGCCACATTTTTCTGGTGTCTGTTTTTTATTTGTTTCTGTTGCTCCTTTCCTCATGTTCTACAAACATGTTTATATAGATCCTGTATTCATTCTTTCTTTAATTAGTCCTTATCCTTCCATGAGGCTGGCCCAGCCTTTTGAAGGAGATTCCTATGGGCAGACCAGCCTGAGTTTCAGACCAGCAGAAACAGTCTGCATGATCAGAGTTGTGTATGTGAGAGTTCTTCAGTTTACAATGTTGCACACCATTTGGGGTCTCTCTGTCATCCTCTTCATCAAATTATCTTTGCCTACATCAAAGATGATTTCTGTGAGCTCCTCCTTGGCTTCACATCTTTTCCTTTGGTTGGTATCAGATAGGAACCAGGGAAGCTCCCACCACCTGCTCATGTACTCTAGTGCCACTAATTCAAATGAGGGATGGGCGGTTGAGGTATGTGAGAGGATTCTGTTCTTCCAGGCCTGTCTGAGATGTGCAGATGGACATGTCCTCCCTCACGTCTTCCTGTGCTAAGCTTTGCTCCATTTGGAGCCCTTTCTCCTGCGTTATGGTCGGGTTCGCAGGATGCCTCACAGCATCATCAAAGATAGAATATGTTTCTGCTTCTTGATTTCCTTCTCTGCTTCTGGTGGGGTTGAGGCCTCCCTGGCTTGTGAGAGGAGAGGGCAGAGCCCTAGCAATGCCTTTTTCTCCTACAGCCTTCCTAAGGAGTTTAGCCCCCACAACACCTCCACACAGAGGGAGGGAAGGAGGCTCTAAGGACTGAGGTCCTGAGCTATGAAAACACCTTGCGCCATTGGCACATCCACCTTCCCTGAGAGGCCAAGCCCACCTCACTTCAGCTTTTCAGAGATCTGGGTCCTGCCACATCGTACAGTATCTCCATATTAGGCTTATATACTTCACAACCACCACAGCCTCTATTATGGCTTTAATTGGAGAAGCAAGAGAGCCAGGCTCTTCTTTTTGATTTGTTATAAAAAAAGGTTATTATATTCACCCACTAACCAGCAGACACCAAGCCTTTCTCCCCTCAGAGTTACCAAAACCACAAGCACCAACTGGTGGGTAACAGTCAGATATATTTAAATGTCTCCTTAATTTTAAAAGAAAAAAAAAAAGCATCTGAGAGCTTGTCTGGTTTCCTCTTTACTGCACTTGAGCAGGGTCAGCCCAGGACTCTTGAGTCACCAAGTCATCATATCATTTGTAACCTGGAGTAAGAACTGCTGGTTGGAAATACCTTGCACATACAGGAAGCCACTTTCTCCACAAAAGTTCTCATGCAGAGCAAGACCAAGTCCCACCAGGAAGGCCTCAGAGGGGACAAATCGCTGCCTCAAAGACGTGGCCTTTATAAATCATGTGGTGGAACTTCAGGGCTGTCAGACCAATGGCTCAGAGAAAGAGGCCCTTGAGAAGGTCATCAAGATAAAGAGAAATGTGCTGCCCTCACTTCAGTTCCACCTGAGCCGCTGGCAGCATAGTCATGAAGCCCAGGGGACTTGGGGGGCAAGCTGGCCTTGAGTGTGGACTCTGCCCAGCCATTTAAAGAAATGTTTTCATACAGCATCATCGGTTCTGAGTCTTCCAAATCTCCTAGAGTGACAGCAATCAAAATGGATTGGAGGAATTTCATCTACAAATTAAATTTCCTGGTTCCTGTTATGGAAGCTTAGTGGCTTGGTCTCGTGGCCAATGAGGGGATCTGAGGGTTTGAGGTATGAATGTAAAAGGCAGAAAGCATTTGATCATCTGGCACAATTGAATGGTTTAAAAGTGGACACGGCTGCCCTTTGAGCTCTGGGAGCCAGAGTTGGCAGTGCCTGCTGAAACTGTTCGGGCCACTGACTGTGATTTTAGGAAGGGCTCATGTCTTCGAAGTTTCCTGCCTGATTTTCTGCAGGCTCAGTTGTTTTCTTAAGTGCTGTGTATAAGGGCTAACATATTGACTGCCGTAGGAAATCGTCCCTGTCTAATTCTGTTCTAAAAAAGCTCTTTTGTTGAATGTCTTCTGGTCTCTACTGGTTTTCACCTAGAGAGAGCTCACCCATGGTCCAGCCATAGGTGTTCCTTGGCGGTTACATGTTGCATCTGTGTGTGGCAGCACTTCCCTGACCATGATGACAAATACTGTTTCCCTCGTGACACACCAGAGTCGCAGAGACATGCTCCTGCCAAGAGCTGTGGGCAGAGGAGGAGGCAGGGTTCCCATGTCTGGGACGTAGTCCGGCTTGGCCAGCCAGCCATCCTCCAAGCCTACTCTTTCTAGTCCATCTTGTTTCACAATTGACCCTTCATGTAGACCTGGCAATGTAGGGTGTGACAGGAAAAGAAAAATGACCTTTAAAACTGGGCTTCCTTATCCAGATTCCCGTGTCCCCTGCTAAGAGGTCAGAATGACTGGGTCTGTGTTGTGGTCCAGGAGTTTGCATGTCTGACAGCCCCTCAGATGGTTCTAAGGTAGGTAGTGCATGGGCCCTGCAGTGATAAACACTGCTATATTAAATGATTCATAGATTGACGAGAAAAAAGTGTATTTTTTATGGTGAAAAAAATTTAATGGACATGTCCTCCCCTTCCACTATCACTGGTGATAGGATAGCTGGATAGAGATTGCTGAAGTTGGATATAGAGACAGAAAATATGGATGTATTCTGGGCTGCCTCTCTCTGGACTGTTAGGTTTTCAAATGCACACACACACACAAAATTGTGTTTCCTTGGCTCAGACAAAGATAAAATTGATCTTGTCATGTTATTCTATCAAATTCAAGACTGTTGTTGAAGAATTCCACCCACCTTGCTTCTTCCATTTTAAAATCCATTGTGGCATTTTTTTTTTGAGAGTCAGAGCTATGTCTTCTATTTTGGTGGGTTCTCTCTACAGTGGTAAGAACATAGTACATGTTCAATAAACTCAATTCTATGAGAAGCAGCAGACATAACAGAAATAATAACTCTACAGTGGTTTATGAGTTTGATGTTGGAGCCAGCTGTCTGGGCTTGAATCTGCCACTTACTAGCTGTGTGGTTTTGGATGACCTTTCTCTGACTCAGTTTCTTCTTCAGTAAAAATGGGAAAAGTAATAATAAAACATGCCTCATAGGATTGTTGTGAGGAATAAATTCGTTAATATGAAGTACATAGAACTGTGCCTGATTCATAGAAACTGCTAAGTGTGCTTGCTATCATTTTTATTGGTTTTTTTTTGATCATTCTTACTTTTTATGACTTCAACAATGCATTTTAAAGTATGTTTGTTGTATTTTAGCACACATGCTAGGCGTTTTGAAGCAGAGGGCTTTTTAAAATTGTTAGTATCTGTGTTACCAGGAGTGAAAATCTCCTGATTGAGCCCTAGTTTCTATTTTTGTTCCTCTTTTCCTGTGATACTTTGGTAGTAGAATATGGACACATTCAACTATAATTTCCCTTTTTTAGATTGTTTCTTTTTCTTGCATTTGAATATTGGTACATGAGTACTTTCAGCACCGTAAATTTTTTTTCTGCTGTGTTAGTCTTGTTATTTATATCTTCCACCATAATTGTTGATTCTTAGGAGGGTTGAAAGTAAGAGTTAATTTAGTTTTTAATGCTACTTAATTTCCAAATTCTTGGACTAAGTTGTACACTTACCTTAATGCATTTAGGCACAGACCACCTGCAAATAAAAGATGGCTATCTGACTAACCAAGCTAACTTTCCTTGTGCTATGGGGTGGGGGAAGTATAAGATAAAATAGAAAGACTGTAAAAGGTACAGTATAAATCTCCTCTTCACCTCCTTGGGTCAAAGCCAAAAATATTATAAAAGTGGGCAAAGTGTTCTTCATGTCTCTCCTAAATTGTTATTTTAAAGATTAAAGTAATAAGATATAAAAAAGTTACCATAGTAATTAGCTTGTGCGAGAAGCCAGTAAAATGTCTGCATAGAATTCTTCAATTATAATGTGTTATTAGTTCAGTGACATGAATATTTTTTAAAAATGTAATTTTTAATTTCATCACTTTGAATCCAATGGACTAATGGCTATATTTAAGCCTCATGCATTGATATTAAAATTTATCTATTACTGATGTCTTTTCTAACTCCTAGTATCCCTCTTTCTCTTTCTTTATATTAGTGATACTTTTATTTCATTTTACTGATAGTGGTGTGTACTAGTATGTCCTAACTGGCAAAATTTTTTTAGTTGAAGTATAGCTGATTTACAATGTTGTGTTAGTTTCAAGTATTCAGCAAACTAATTCAGTTTTATATATATATATATGTGTGTGTATACACACACACACACATACATACATACATACATATAACATACACATATATATGTATCTGTATATTTTTTTCTTTTTCATTCTAAGTTATTACAAGATATTGAGTATAGCTCCCTGTGCTACACAGTAAACCTTTGTTGTTTATTTTATATACAGTAGTATATATCTGTTAATCACAAACTTCTAATTTATTCCTCCCAAACTTTTCCCTTTTGGTAACTGTTAAGTTTGTTTTCTATTTCTGTGAGCCTGTTTCTGTTTTGTAAATAAGTTCACTTGTGTCATTTTTTTAGATTCCACATATATAAGAGATAATGTGATATTTGTCTTTCTCCGTTTGGTGTACTTCAGTTAGTGTGATAATCTCTGGGTCTATCCATGTTGCTGCAAGTGGCATTATTTCATTCTTTTTTATGGCTGAGTAATAGTCCACTATGTGTGTATAAATATACCGTATTTTCTTTATCCAGTCATCTATTGATGGACATTTAGGTTGTTTCCATGTCTTGTCTATTGTAAATAGTGCTGCTATGAATGTTGGGGTGCATGTGTCTTTTTGAATTAAGAGTTTTCTCTGCATTTATGCCCAGGAATGGAATTACTGGATCATATGGTAATTCTATTTTTATTTTTTTAAGGAACCACTATGGAGGTTCCATAGTGGCTGCACCAATTTACATTCCAACCAACAGTGTGGGAGGGTTTCCTTTTCTGCACAACCTTTCCAGCATGTATTATTCGTAGACTTTTAGAGGATGGCCATTTTGACTGGTGTGAGGAGATTCCTTATTGTAGTTTTGATTTGCATGTTTCTAATAATTATCAGTGATGAGCACCTTTTCATGTACCTGTTGGCCATCTGTATATCTTCTTTGAAGAAATGTGCAGTTTTGGATTGGTTTTTTTTGTTTGTTTGTTTGTTTGTTTTGGATACTGAGCTGTATAAGCTGTTTGTATATTTTGGGAATTAATCCTTTGTTAGTTGCATCATTTTCAAATATTTTCTCCCGTTTTGTAGGTTGTAGTTTCATTTTGTTTATAGTTTCGTTTGCTGTGCAAAGGCTTTTAAATTTAATTAGATCCCATTTGTTTATTTTTGCTTTTGTTTCCTTTGCTTTAGGAGACAGATCCAAAAAAATGTTGCTACGGTTTGTGTCAAGAAGTGTTCTGCCTATATTTTCCTCTAGGAGTTTTAGAGTGTCCTGCCTTACATTTATAAGTTTTTAATCCATTTGAGTTTATTTTTGTATATGATGTTAGAGAATGTTCTAATTTCAGTCTTTTACAAGTAGCTGTCCAGTTTTCCCAGCACCACTTACTGAAGAGACTGTCTTTTCTCCAGAGTTCCATGTGCACTTGAATAGGATGTGAATTTTGCTGCTGTATATTCTTGCATCCTTTGCCATAGTTTAATTGACCATAAGTGCATGGGTTTATTTCTGGACTTTCTATCCTGTTATCATTGATCTATGTGTCTGTTTTTGTGCCAGTACCATACTGTTTTGATTACTGTAGCTTTGTAGTATAGTCTGAAGTCAGGGAGTGTGATTCCTCCAGCTCCATTCTTTCTCAAGATTGTTTTGGCTGTTTGGGGTCTTTTGTGTCTCCATACAAATTTAAAAGTTTTTTGTTCTAGTTCTGTGGAAAATGCCATTGGTAATTTGATAGTGATTGCATTGAATCTCTAGATTGCCTTAAGTAGTACAGTTATTTTAACAATACTGATTCTTCCAAATCAAGAAGATGGTTTATTTTTCAGTCTGCTTATGTTGTCTTCAATTTCTTTCATCAGCATCTTAACCTTTTTGGAATACAGGTCGTTTGCCTCTGTAGGTAAGTTTATTCCTAAGTACTTTATTTTTTTTGATGTGATGGTGAATGGTATTATCTTAATTTCTTTTTCTGATAATTCATTGTTAGTGTATAGAAGTAAAACAGATTTCTGTATATTAATTTTGTATCCTCCAACCTTACCAAATTCATTTATGAGCTCTAGTAGTTTTCTGGTGACATCTTTAGGATTTTCTGTGAGTAGTATTCTGTCATCTGCAAACAGTGACAGTTTTATTTCTTCCTTTCCAGTTTGGATTCCTTTTATTTATTTTTCTTCTCCTATTGTAGTGGCTAGGACTTCCAAAACTATGTTGAATAAAAGTGGCAAGAGTGGGCATCCTTGTCTTGTTCCTGACCTTAGAGGAAATGCTCTCCGTTCTTCACTGTTGAGTTTGATGTTATCTATAGATTTGTCATATATGGCTTTTATTATGTTGAGGCATGTTCCCTCAATGCCCACTTTCTGGAGAGGTTTTTTATTTTATTTTTTATCATGAATGGATGTTGAATTATATCAGAAGTTTTTTTCTGCATCTGTCAAGATGATCATATAGTTTTTATTTTTCAGTTTGTTAATGTGGTGTATCACATTGATACGTGAATACTGAAAACTGCATCCCTGGGACAAGTCCCACATGATCATGCTATATGGTCCTTTTACTGTATTGCTGAATTCAGTTTGCTAGTATTTTGTGGAGGATTTTTGTGTCTATGTTTATCAGTGATGCTGGCCTGTATTTTTCTTTTTTTGTGTGGTATCTTTGGTTTTGATATCAGTGCAATGGTGGAGTTCAGAAGTGTTTCATCTTCTCCAAATTTTTGGAATAGTTTCAGAAAAATAGGTGTTAACTCTTCTCTAAATGTTTGGTAGAATTCACCTGTGGGAGTGTTTTAATTACTGATTCAGTTTCAGTACTGGTAATTGGTCCGTTCATGTTTCCTATTTCTTCCTGGTTCAGTCTTGGGAGATTGACCTTTCTAAGGGTTTGTCCATTTCCCCTAGGTTGTCCATTATATTGGGATATAGTTGCTTGTAGTAGTCTCTTATGAGCATTTATATTTCTGTGGTGTCAGTTGTAACTTCCTCTTTCATTTCTGATTTTATTGACTTGATCCCTGTCCTATTTTTTCTTGGTGAGTCTGGCTAACGGTTTGTCTTTTCAAAGAACTAGCTTTTAGTTTCATTGATCTTTTCTATTGATATTTTAGTCTCTATTTCATTTTTTTTCCTGCTCTGATCTTTATTATTTCTTTCCCTTTACTAACTTTGGGTTTTGTTCATTTTTCTCTAGTTGCTTTAGGTCTAAAATTAGTTTGATTGTTTGGTATTTTTCTTGTTTCCTGAGGTAAGCTTGTATTGCTATAAAGTTCCCTCTTTCAGCTGCTTTTGCTGCTTCCGATGGTTTTGGATTGTCATGTTTTTGTTTTTATTTGTCTCTAGGCAATTTTGTATTTGTATTCAGTGATCCATTGGTTGTTTTGTAGCATATTGTTTAGCCTCCATGTATTAGGGTTGGTTTTTTTTGCAGTTTTTTTCTCATAGTTGATTTCTATCTTATTGTATTGTGGTCAGAAAAGATGTGTGATATGATATCAGTTTTCTTAAATGTACTGAGGCTTGCTTTGTGGGCCAACATGTGATCTATCCTGGAGAATGTTCCATGTGCACTTGGATAGAATGTGAATTCTGCTGCTTTTGGATAGTATGCTCTATAAATATCAATTAAGTCCACTTGGTCTAATGTATTATTTAAAGCCTGTGTTTCCTTACTGATTTTCTGTCTGAATGATCTCTCCATTGATGTAAATGGGTTGTTGAAGTCCCTCACTATTATTCTGTTGCTGTCAGTTTCTCCTTTTTTGTCTGTTAACATTTGCTTTATATATTGAGGTGCTTCTATATTGGGTACATATATATTTACACTCATTATATCTTCTTGTTTTGATTGCTTGATCATTATGTAATGTCCTTCTTTTTCTCTTAGTACAGTCCTTATATTAAAGTTTATTTTGTCTGATAAAAGTATTACTACCCTGGCTGTCTTATGACTTCCATTTGCGTGGAATACCTTTTCCCATCCCCTCATTTCCATTCTGTATGTATCTCTAGATCTGAAGTGAGTCTCTTGTAGGCAGCACATATAGGAGTCTTATTTTTGTATCCATTTAGCTATGCTATGTCTTTTAGTTGGATCATTTAGTCTATTTACTTTTAAGGTAATTATCAATATGTATGTTCTTATTGCCATTTTGTTAACTATTTTGGATTTGCTTTGTAGGTCTTTTTTCAGTCTTCTTTTATTCTTTTGTGATTTGATGTTTGTCTTTAATGTTATGTTTGGATTCCTTTTACTTTGTGTATATCTATTATAGATTTTTGGTTTGCAGTTACTATGAGATTTTTGTATAGCAGTCTATACGTATACATAATTGTTTTAAGTTGCTGATCTCTTAATTTCAAATGCATTTTTAAAACAGCATTTGGTCTCTTCTCCCCTCACAATTACTGCTTTTGATATCGTGTTTTACATCTAGTTGTTTTGTGTACCCCTGACTGCTTGTTGTGGATACAGATGGCTTTACTGCTTTTGTCTTTTAATCTCCCTACTAGCTTTGTGTGTGGATGATTTCCTCCCTTAACTGTATATTTGCCTTTAGTGGTGACCTTTTTAATTTCGTAATTTTTTTTTCCAGTTGTGGCCTTTTCTTTTTCACCTATAGAAGTTTCTATAACATTTGTTGTGAAGCTGGTTTGGTGGTGCTGAATTCTTTTACCTTTTGACTGTCTGTAAAGTTTTGATTTCTCCATCAAATCTGAATAAGAGCCTTGCTGGGTAGAGTATTCCTGATTGTAGGTGCTTCCTTTTCATCACTTTCAATATACCATACCATTTTCTCTGGCCTACAGAAGTTCTGCTGAAAAATCAGCTGATAGCCCTATGGAGTTCCCATGTATGTTACTTATTGCTTTACCTTTGCTGCTTTTAATATTCAGTCTTTATCTTTAATTTTTGTCATTTTGATTACAGTGTGTCTTGGTGTGTTCCTGTTTGGGTTACTCCTATATGGAACTCTCTACACTTCCTGAACTTGGGTGACTATTTTCTTTCCCAGGTTAGGGAAGTTTTTAGCTGTTATCTCTTCCAGTATCTTCTTGGGCCCTTTCTCTCGCTCTCCTCCTTCTGGGACCCCTATAATGTAAATATCAGTGTACTTGATGTTGTCCCAGAGGGCTTTTAAGCTATCCTTTTTTCTTTTCTTTTCTTTTTTGTTCCATGGCCATGATTTCCACTACTCTTGTATTCCAGCTCACTGATCCATTCTTCTGTCTCACTTAATCTACTGTTGATTCCTTGTAGTGTATATTTCATTTTAGTTACTGCATTTTCCATCTCTGGTTGTTCTTTATATTTTTTAGCTCTTTGTTAAAAACTTTTACCTTCTTGCTCTGTGCATCCATTCTCCTCCCAAGTTCTTTGATTATCCATACGATCATTACTCTGAACTCTTTCTTGGGTAGATTTCCTATCTCTGCTTCAATTAATTCTTCTTCTGGAGTTGTATTTTGTTCCCTCATCTGGAACATAATCCTCGGTCACCTCGTTTTGTCTGAGTTGCTATTTGTATTTTTATGTATCTGGTAAGTTAGTTACATTTCTTGACCTTGGAGAAGTGGCCCTCTGTAGGAGATGTCCTATGTGCCCAACAGTGCACTCCCCTCTCATCATCCAAGCTGTGTGCTATAGGGGTTCCTCCTAAGAGGGCTGCATGGGTCTTTTTTTTTGTGGAGGGATGACAATGTGGGTGGGCTGGTAGGCTTGGTTGGCCCCTGTTGCCAGGTCCTGCCTGTGTGGATGCTGCTGGCTGCTGTTTAGTGGGACCTGATCACAAGGTGGCTGGTTGCAGAACCCTAGGGGAAACCTGGGGGCCCCAGGACTACTGCTGGCTCACTGGTGGATGGATTCAAGGTTCCAAAGACACTGGGGCTGTTGCCCACCCACTGGCAGGTGAATCCAGATCCTGGGGTTAGTGCTGGACTACTGGCAGGCAGAGTTGTTTCCCAGAAATCTGATTGAAGGGCCCAGGGATCTCAGAGCTCAATCAGATCATTGGTGAGAGGCAGCCAGTTCCTGACACTGTTGGGTGTTGAGTCTGGGGTGTCTTGAAAGTTGCGTTGGCCTGCTAGTGGTAGGGTCTGGCCTGCTATTGGCAGACTTGGTATGCAGACCATGGGTTCATAGTTTTCTTGCTTCTGGTGTCTGCTCCTGGTGGGTGAGGCTGGTCTAGAGGCTTGTGCAGGCCTTCAGGCAGGAAGGGCTGGTACCTGGCCACTGGTGGGTGAAGCTGGGTCTTGGAACTCTGGTGAGAACAGCCATGTCTAGGGGCCTGTCTAGAGGCAGACGTGGGCTCAGGAAGTCTTTAGGCAGCCTGTCTGCTGATGAGTATGGCCCAGTTACTTGTTTGGCCTGAGGTATCCAAGCACTGGAGCCTAGAGGCTATTAGGTGGGGCCAAGTTTTGGTACTAATGAGCCAGTATGGCAGCCACAAGTAGCTGTGTTCACAGGGATGAATGCTCCCAAATATGTCTGCCACCGGTGTCTATCCCCAGGTCTGCCTCTCCAGGAGACTCTAAGACCAGTGAGTAGGTCTGGCCTAGGCTCCTATCACACTGCTGCTTTTGCCCTGGGTCCAGTGTATGTGGGATTTTGTGTGGGATTTTCTTTTTCCTCCAGTCCTGTGGGGTTCCTACAGTTAAGCCCTGCTGGCCTTCGAAGACAAATGTCCTGGGGGCTCATCTTCCTTGTGCTAGACCTCTGAGCCGGGGAGCCTGATATGGGGCTCAGAACTCTCGCTCCTGTGTGAGAACCTCTGGAATAGAATTATTCCCCAGTTTGTGGGTCACTCACCCAGGCAGTATGGAATTTGATATCATGAATCCTCCCCTCCTACTCATCTTGTGATTCCTTCTTTATGTCTTTAGTTGTGGAAAATCTTTTCTGGTTGCCATCATTATTATTATGATAGTTGTTACGGAGATGATAACCAAAACTGTAAGATAGGACCAAAGTGTGCTAGCACTGGTACCTAACATTCCTTCAATATCTGTGAATATGCATATGCACTAAAATGGAATCAGTGTTCAAACTCTTCTGAAGTATATTACATCTTTTCTACATTTTGTATTACTTAAAGGAACATGTTTACAAGGTAGCAGCCCATTTGAAAAACTACCCATGGAAGAAAAGCAAAATTCCTTTGTATATACTTATGTTAGAACATCCTTCAAGATAAACCCACATCCTTCAAGTTAGGGTTTATCAGTAGAACTGAAGGTTTTTTTCTAATTGTTAATACACTGAAATTAGTCAATTCATTTTGAAAAGCATTTTTTTTCCCTTCTTTATACTTCTCCCTACTTAGAGTAGGAAGGTGTTTCCAGCTTGGCTCTGATGCAAAGAGAAAAGGAAAGGGGCTGTTTTCTTCCTTTCCTGTTTTAGATGTAGGCTCCCTGTACGGGAGCGATTCACATCATATCACACTGAGTCACGAGACCTATGAACATGAATTGTCAAAACATTTTTCAGGTTTCACAGCTTATGTGGACATTTAGAAAGTATCATTCTTCACTACTCTTTAAATTTTTCTGCATGTTTGAAAATTTCTGAATAAAATGTTGAGAAAAGAAAAACAAGAAAAATAGAAGTAGGGATTAATAGGGATCATTAGTCCCTTAACTGGCTTTTAAGCAACTCAAGATTCTCCAAAATGTTTAAAGTATTCTATTCTTGCCAAAGACAGCACAAGGTAGGAGCAAGTCAATATATTCATAAGGCAATTAGATGTATATGGCTGCCTGCCAGTGGGCTATTATGGTTCCTGACAAAGAAGACACCAAAAATGATGCTTGCAAAGGAATTCTCAAATCCCTTAACCCCAATAAATTTCTTCTCTGGAATACCACACCCTAATAAATAAGACCCCCTGCGTGGCCATGTCTGTGCACTGTGAACTTTTCCCTTATGTCAGGGGCCATGTCATGAGGGGGGTCCTCCTTGGGACTTTCCAAACTGGAAGTGAGGGAAGACAGCCCTTCTCTGACAGAGAGCTGTGAGATGTGAGGACCAGAAGCTCACTTCCTGTCTGTGGTGAAACTATTTTAAGAGCATGGAGTCACTACATAGAGAACAAAAATAAGAAGGGCTCGGAGGACTGAGTGCTAGAAGCAGCCACCATTTAGAAACTAGGAAGATGAGAAAGGACTGGCAAAGGTCTGTGTCACAGTCACGATTCAGTCAGGGAGATGAACGTTACAAGACTCTATTTTGCATCAAATTATCTTCATTAACTTCCTGATCTTTCTCCTGAACTAACTCCTACTTGAAAGCTCCACTTGGGTGTCACAGGCATCTCAAATTTAACGTGTTCAAAATTGAACCAATCTTCGTCCCCCAGATTTGTCCCTGGCATCTTCTCTATTTCAGTTTACTGGCTACTTCTTCCTTCCAGTTGCTCAAGATCTAACATTTGGAGTTGTATCTGATGGTTCTCTTTCTCATGTGCCACATCTAGTATCAGGAAGTGGTTCAACCTTGTCAGACAGGCAGACTCTAGCCACTTGTCACCATCTCCAGATGCCATAGACCCCAATTTCTTGCCTAAATTGCTTGAATAGCCTCCTAATTTGTTTCTCTGCTTCCCTTTTGCCGTCCTAACCACATGGAGTCTCATCTCACAAGTCAGATCTTAAGATTCCCCACTCTACTTTGGATCCTTCAAACAAAAAGTAAAAATCTTTGTGATGACCTACAAACCCTCATAGCAATAAAAATTTAAAGGTAATTTTTATTCACTCCAACTTCCCTACTCTTTAGCCTTATCTCCTCCCTCTCTCTCTGCCCGCCTCACTGTCCCCTCACCCCATTCTGCCCCAGCCATGGTCCCTTTCCTTTGCGGATCTCAGACAAGGCAGGCACAGCCCCAAACTTCCGCTTCAGGGATTGGCACTTGCTGTTCTTTCTGCCTCAAAGACACAACTGCCAGATGTCAGCATGGTCAGCTCCCTCCCTCCCTTCCTCAGGCATACCTATTCCTATCTCACCACACCAGGAGTCTTCTCTGATCATTCTACCTAAAGTAGCACCCCTTCCTCTGTGTTCCCTTATAACACATATCTCTAGCTAATAAATTATGTATGTCTTCCTCCCACTTAGAATGTAGTACTCCATGAGAATGGGCATTTTGGGTTTATTACTTGTCTTAGCATCTGCAACCATGCCTATCAAATGGTAGGCACACAAAAGATGCTTCCTAAACAAGCCATTCAGAATCCTTCCAATACATCTTGTACTTCAGTCTTTTTTACCCTCAGCTACCTTGAATCCATCCTTATACTGGTGTAAAACAGTTCATCTTAAATTTTACCTCACTCACATTTCTTTCACTAAAATGTATCAGATTACATAATCATAATTTTTCCTACATCTTCCTGTCTTCTCACTGACCATTTATTAATTCCTGAAATAGCTGCCATTTAACAATTTTTTTTAGCAATTTGGGAAAAGCTCAGTTCTCCTTTGCTACTGTATTATACTATTATAATATTGTGGCTACAGTTACATAATTTTTATTCAACTGACTTATTATTTGAAGGTCATGAAACATTCATTTACCCCTGCAACTGTAGCCTCTGTTCTCAAATGAAATCACAAATTGAGAGCAGTGAAATGCAGAATTCTACAGTCCAGGTTTCAATTAGGAACAAATTCTCTTAACTTTTAATTATCTAAGTGTGTCCCTTTTTCCCTTTCTCCTTCCTGCTATTCAAATTTTAACAATATCAGGGCTTTTTCTAGCATGGGTTCATTGGAAGGTAAGAAACACGTACATATCAAGTCAGCTTGTCTGTTTGACCACAGTTCTGACCAAGGAGTTGAAGTCATGGTGGTTGAAGAATGTTAGCTAAAACAGGGATGAGCAGTGTGAGTTCACTTGTC